>NW_020538368.1:0-28822 GCF_003426905.1 Ctenocephalides felis
GCCCTGCTCTACATATATACTTTTTATTAAATTTATTTCAATTCATCGAATGTTACTTGAAACTTTTCAAAAAGCAGGTCAAAGAAGAAATACTTAATTCATTTTCTATCTCTTCTCTCTCCTCGCAAAAATTTGAAAATTTTGTATAAATTCAGTAGTATTATTTACAATTATACACAAAATCCTGAATCAAAAAAGAATGTGAAAAACTTGAAACGTAATCAATAAGACAAGACCAAAAATGACTTGGATTGGATTATACCATGTTTTCTATAGAAAGTGTATAAAACTTCAAGTTTGATTGTATTGATAAAATATAGACAAACTCATGGGGTTTATAGCATTCAAACAACACATCCTTATACACTTATTTAAGTTTTAATTTTTTTGATTCTCTAGAAATTGTTTAGAATATACCTTACTTAGCAGCAGAATAACGTTTTTCGGGTCAGCTAGTATATATATATATATATATATATATATATATATATATATATATATGATTAAGTAGTTAATTTTGATGTTGAAATATATGAGTGAGTTCTTGAGGGCGATACATCAAACAAAGAAAAGGCAAAGATTTATAAAATCATATATATATTTATATTACGCGCGGGTGTACTGGGGCTGGTTTGTCGAGTTCCACAAATTTTTGCATAGTCTTTATATGGAAATAAATTATATCTTTTCTTCCGTATTAATGCTGTTATTAATACAAAATTATAATGTTTTAGGAATCACTTAACATTTACAATTAAGGGAACAAACACACAATGTTACATCACAATTAAAGAAATGTCATGATATAATTATGACAATGAAGAGAAATGCCAGACGAATTATGAAAGATCATGAATTGCCACAGCTGAGCCAAAGGAGGCTTGCAGTACAAACAGCATGAAAGAAGTTGAAAATGTTGTCAATTCAATAACTACGAGATTGATCAAATGCCAGATGAGAAATCAGCCAAAACAGCCTAAAGAAAAAAGATACAACCTCGATGAAAAAGCACTGTGTTACAAATATTGGAGGTCGTTTTTATCTTTAGCTTCAAAAAGCACTGTTTTTAAGTCCTTGGCTAATATTCCGATCAGCTCTGGTATCAATAAAACTTTCATGGAGACCATCTAGTAGAAACTGTGTTCTGATGTTTGACGAGATAAGCATTTCTGCAGGCATTGATTATGACGAGAGTAAGGATATCATAACAGTCTTCGAAGAGGTTTTAGAGAGAAGACCAAAGTTTGCTGACCATGCTTTAGTGTTCATGATTAAAGGCATTTGTGATACTTTAAAACATCAGTGGCGTTCTACTTTGCTAAAGTAGTGTCAAAAGCGCTGAACTTAAAGTTTGTATAAGAGACATTATATCAAGCCTGCAGGAAATTGGTCTCAATGTTGTAGCCACTGTGTGTGATCAGCATGCTACAAATGGTGCCGCAATCAACTTGTTGCTTAACGAGACAAGAGCACAGTTTCTCAAAGAAGACATAATTTGCAAACTTCAAGGCTTTCTTGTTGGTGATCAGGAAATCATACCACTTTATGATTCGCCACATATGTTGAAATGTTTAAGAAACAGCTTTTCATCATATGATGTCACTTTCATTGAACGTAATCAACAAAAAGGGCATCCAGGAGCCATATAGTTAAGTTATTCGAAATTGATTCAGAGTTGCCCAATTTTCGCATGTGTTACATGTTACGAGCACATAACGTGTATCCTGATAAGATGAGGAATATGAGAGTGAAGGATGCTGCAGCGGTGTTCTCGTATAGCGTTTCTTCAATGATGAACAGATATGCTACTAAGCCATGTAAGTAAATGAAAATAATATAAAATGTATTTTTGCATTCATAACTAACCTCTTTTAATCGTATTCTAGATGATAATATACCTCAAGAAGGTACTGGGACTGCCGATTTCCTGAAATTCATGGGGGAATTCTAGCGCACCCCCCCCCCCAATAATTTTAGCTGTTTTAACATTTATCATTAAAATTATATAAATATTTACGTAAATTCTTTAAATTGATTTTTTATCATTCTGCATTTGGTACACAAAAAATTTATTGATTTTAATTTTGTTTAGAAAATCGAAGGGATTTGCGGGTTGACCATAATCAAATATTTTACATTTTCAAGTATTTCTAATATATGTGTAATATTAATATTTGGATTTTGAAATATTTTGCTTATTTCATATTTAAACAGAACACTGTTTTTCATGTTGGATTTTTTAAATTTTATTTTAATTTTGTTTTCATTATTTACAATATCCAAATTTATCGTAAACTTCTCCTTATTGATATCGTAAAGACCGAATTGTATTCATATTTACTTTCCCATCAGAATATCAGATTGTTGTATTCAAGTTAAATTTTTAACGTATTTTATTAAGAGTTGCAAAGAAATTACATATTTCCTTAACTATATTGAAAACAAAACACAATTATATTTGTATCTGCTTAGTTAATAATTAAAATTAGTATGGACATCACTAGGTATAAAAAAGCTCACGATTTTTGTTTCTAGTACACTTAGTTTTTTTTTTATTTCCATATAAATTGCAATCTGTCTCCAAGAGATATTCAGTAATTAGATTGTAGGTAGTAAAAATGGATTCTTTTTTTGAGACGCTTTGGTGGTAAAGGCTTGAGCAGATCTAACGCTAATACGTTTGGATGACGAAATAGATGAGCTTTGTATCTGGTGCAGTAAAGACTAATTTCTTCTTCTATAGTTCAAATTCTGAGATCTTGATAGGTTGTCAAATATCTCCCTTCCGCCTTTTTGTATTATAAACCAAGAGCAAAAAAGCGGAAGGAAGATATTTGACAACCTATTTGACTAATTTGACAATTGGGAACGTATATTAGAGGGTTCACGATTTCTTTCAAAATTTTATTTTGGAACCTTTGTAGAATAGTTATGTTCGATTTACTGACCGCACTCCATAGTTGTAGGCCGTAGGATCATATTGGTTTAATATTTGTCTTGTATATTAGGAGTTTATTTTCTATTGTGACATGTGATTTCCAGCCCATTAACCAATTAAGTTGCCTACGTGTTAATTCAAGCTGCTGACGCTTCTTTAGAATATGTTCATGCCAGGTTAATCTCCTATCTAAATGTATTCCCAGATATTTAACAACATTGCAACTTTATAAATCCATGGTTAACTGCAGACTTACACTTATCAACAGGTGAACCAACTTACTGGCCTGGAGACACTTCTGAAATTCCAGACCTTCTAGACTTCTGTATATTCAAGGGTATATAGATGAACAAAAAAAGCTGAATCAAGTCTTGACTTATCTTCTGACCACACTCCAATCATTGTTACTTTTAGCTTAAAGTTCAAATTGCAATCTAAAAGTCCATCATTAACAAATAAAAAAAACTAATTGGGAATTATTTTCTAAATATATTGATGACAATTTATGCTGCAAAGTACCTCTAAAAAGTACAGATGATATTGATATTGCAATAGGTATTCTCAATAAAAATATCACTGATGCGGCTCGCTATTCTACACCCACAAATGATATTGTTGAGCGATTTTTCTGCCCACTCGAAGCTAAAAGCCTGATAGCCTGTAAAAGAAAACAGCGTAGAAGGTGGCAAAATACTCATTTGGCGGATGACAAAGCTAAACTGAATAAAGCTATAAAGGAACTTAAACAATATTTGTTTCATTTAAAAAAATAAACATATGGAGTCCTACTTAAGTGATTTGTCTGTTCATGACCATTCCATTTGGAAAGCCACGAAAAATATGAGAAGACCAACCTCAACGGTATCTCCATTTAGAAATGATGATGGTGTTGGTCTAGATCAGCAGAAGACAAGGATATTACCTTTGCAAATCACCTTCAAAAGGTCTTCACTCCTCATCCTTGTAATGTACCTAACGATCAATTCATAACAGATTACTTGAATGACGGTAATTTCATAGACGAGCCCATTCCAAAATTTAAGTATTGTGAAGTGCTCTACAAGATTAGTAACAATAAATTGGGAAAAACTCCTGGTAATGATGCGATCACATTTGGTCTAATAAAACATCTTCCTGATAAAGGTAAGAGATTTTTAACTATATTATTTAATGCCATAATACGGCTGAAGTATTTTCCTTCATCGCGGAAATTGGCAAAAATAATCTTAATTCTCAAGCCTGGAAAAAATCCTACTGATGCAGTTTCCTACCGGCCTCGTCTTCTGTCTAGTCTTTTGTCTTGCCTCTCAAAAATTTTTGAAAAAATTATTCACAAAAGAATCATTAATATTTTAGAAGTTGATGATTTTATTCCAAAACATCAATTTGGATTCATTAGACAACACTCAACAATAGAACAAATAAATAATATATGATCATAAATATATATACATATAAATAATTCCTACATAAACTAACTTTACTTATTCTGTTAATTCGAGTAATGATTGTCTTTTTAATCTGTGATTATATGTGGTATTGCACAGCTAAGGCGTTGGGGTGATTGCTTATTTTTGTTTTATAGTTTTGTGCTATTTTGTTTATCTCTTCATTTACTGTGTTGACGTTTGCGTCTTGGTGTATTGCCATGTAGGCACGTATTTCGGTGCAAAGAGAGCCTCACGTAGGATTTTATTTTGAAATCTTTAAATGATTTGGATGTTGCTTTTTTTAGCTTTACCCCATAGTTGGAGTCCAAACTGGCTTAAAGATAACCTTGTAGATGAGAATTTTGTTTGAAGTGGAGAATTCAGATCGTTTTTGTTACAGCCAGTAGAGACCTCTACGGAGGTGTTCCAACTGTTCTCGCTTTTTGAGGATGTGAGTTTTCCAGTTAAGTTTATTGTCCAAATACATACCCAGGTATTTAGCAAAGTTTTGTTTTGGAATTTTGTTACCGTATATGTAAACAGATGGACATGTACTTCTTCGCAGTGTAAAAGTACCTTGAACAGATTTGTTACTGTTGACTACAAAACTTCATAGTGTAAACCACTTTTCTATTATATTAATGTGTGATTGTAGCATCGCAGTCGCTGTTGCTGGGCTTTCATGCTGAGAAATAATGCAGGTATCATCTGAAAATGTTGCAAGGTTTGTGTTGCGGTGGCATGGAAAATGTGTATAATAAAAATAGCGTTGGGCCTAACACACTTCCTTGAGGGACACCTGCATTAATTGGTTTGATTGCAGACTGGGCGTCGTGTATCTGTACAAAATATGTTCTGTGAGCAAAGTATGATTTAAGTATATAGAATAAAGCATGTGGAAGATTCTTTTTGATTTTATATAATAACCCCCAGTGCCACACTTTGTCGAAAGCTTGTGCGATGTCCAAAAATACCGCGGAGCAATATTTTTTGGTATGCAGAGCAGAGTTGATCTCATTAACTACGCGGTGTACCTGTTGTATGGTTGAGTGCTGCTCTCTAAATCCAAATTGGTGATTTTGAATTATATGGTTGCTTTGAAGTGTAAATTTAATGCGTTTTAGAAGTAGCCTTTCAAATATTTTGGATATGACAGACAGCAAGCTAATTGGCATATATGAATCTATATGATGAATGTCTTTACCTGGCTTGTGAATCATAATAATTTTTGCAATTTTCCAAATTGAAGGGAATGATTGAGTTCTAATTATGGCGTTAAAAACAATAGTCAGAAATCGTAGCAATTTTTCAGGTAACTCCTTAATCATTTTGATTGTGACGAGATCAAGTCCTGATGCTTTTCCAGATTTTGTAGGCCTTATTCCTTGTGCAACTTTTGAAACAGTAATTTTTTTAATCTGCTCGTTAGATGTGGAAACAGTATTGAAAAAATCGAAAATAAATTTTTCTTTGTAATCTGTGCACTTCTGAGTGGCTGGCTAAAAGGTTTTAAATAGATGTTCAGCAAAAATGGCACATTTTTCTTGGTGCTGTCTAGCCCACGTTCCGTCTTTTTTTCTTAGTGGTGGAATAGTCATTTTAGGCTGTTTTAATTTTTTAGTGGCTTTCCATCAGGAATAGTTAGAGTATTCGGTGTGTGTTAGATTACTTAAATATTTTTTTACTGTTTCATTTTTATGTTCATACATCAAGGTTTTCAAGGTTTTACATGCATTATTAAATTTTCTTCTGTCTTCATGCGAACAAGTATTTTGCCAAATTTTACGTAATTTTCTCTTGACTACAATTTGTTTCTTTATAAAGTTTGGTATATCTTGAAGTTGATGCTTAACAGTTTGTGTGGTCGATAGAAGTGCCGCATTGTGAATTTGTGTATTTATTTGAAATTGCATTATTTATATCTGATTCGGTTTTAAGCGGTATATTGCAGTTAATTTTATCAGAAATTACGTAGCGGAATAAATCTCAGTCTGTATGATTTTTGGTTAAATATTTAGTAGAAGGAGTCAGCGCGTTGAAAATGTCAGAATTTAAGTCAAGTGATGAATTTATATTAGTTGATTGATTTGGTATATTATTTAGTATAAAAAAGTCTAAAAAATCCGGGATTTTATTGATGTCGCTTGGCCAGTATGTCGGTTCGCCTGTAGATATATGTCTGTAATTGTGCGAGTGCATTGATTTAAGTAGTTCTCGTCCTCTTGGTGTTATTAATCTTGAGCCCCAGTGGGTGTGTTTTGCATTGAAGTCACCTCCGACAATGAATTTGTTACCTAGAATGGGAAAAAAATCTGAGAACTGTACTTTCTTAATGGAATGCCTTGGTGGACAGTAAATTGCTGAAACACATATGTTTCCCACTGGTAGTTGTACAGTTGTACACATATGATTGTTGCTTGCAAATAATCTTTTTCGTACGGTTCTAATTCGTAGTGTTTGATTTTGTTTTTACCTGTGATAGCCGTACCCCCGTGACCTCTGCCGTCCGGATGCCTACATGAATAAGTGGTGTAATTGTAAAGACTGGAATGACTTCTACTGGTAAAGTACGACTCGGAAATTAACATGATGTCTATTTGATTGTATAAAATAAATTGCTTAAGTTCCTGTGCATGTCGGGCCAGGCCGTTGGCGTTCCACGTGCATATTTTAAGTGAAGTGGCCATTATTAACTTCCCGAAGGAGAATGTTTATGTTTTCATCAAAAAATCCGATTCGCTAATTTTATGTTTTCTCGACGTTTCAAGCCATTCTGAATCGAATGAGACCAAATTTTGGAAAAAGTATGTGTGTGTGTTTTTTTTTTTGTATAGCGAAGGAAACGCCTTTATGCATCCTAGACTGGTCTTTTGTCTGGGTATGTCGGACTCAATACCGCTCTGGTATAATAACGACTAAAACCTCCGCTTTGCCCTTGCCTTTGGTCCCCATGGAAACCGCCGTTAGGCATTACTTCGTGGGGGGGAGGATCTAGAATGTTATAATTCTGCACTTGTTTTATACTCATCTTTTAAGTGGGCGAAATCCCATTCGTCCTTTCTCTTTCCCTAGAGCGCAGGTCAATTAGTACCTCTCTCGCAAATCTGTCTATGGCGTTCCAAGCAGCTTCACTTCTCAGCATCACTTCAACAACATTACCTGGGGTGATTCTGCGGCTCAATGTCTCTTCCACATTGTCCCGTGCAGCACCAAATCGCGGGCACATAAAAAACACATGCTCAGCATCCTCGATTTCGCCCAAACAATATGGGCAATCCGGCGAGCTATCGTGCTTGAACCGGTGTAGGTAGGCTCGAAAACAATTAGCATTTGCGTAGTATAATAATTTACTTCGCCATTCTTGCTATTTACCCAGACTTTGATGTTTGGAATGAGACGATGTGTCCATCTGCCCTTCACTGCGACATCCCACAGTTGCTGCCAGCGGTCAATGCTGTTCTGCCGTTCTTCTAATATCAACTTTTCAGAACTCAGTTGTTGATGTCTTCTATGGTAAATTGACCGTCTTTCCTCTGCTAAGACTAGGAGAGGCACAGTTCCTTAAATGACGCACAATGCTTTCGCCGATATTGTGTGAAATGCGCAAGCAATTCTTATAGCACTCAGACGATGTATGGGCCCTGCCATTCTACTCAATTTTTGAGATTTAAGAACATCAGCCCATATGGAGATACCATATGTCAGCACCGAAGTAATATCCTTCTGGTTTGTTTAGGACCTCCAACATTAGGCCTCAGTCGAGCAAATTTCGTCCTAAATATTGGCGCCTTAGCACTAACGTGTTCCACCTGTTGATTGAAATTCAAACGAGCATCAAGCATCACGCCGAGGTAACAGATGTGAGGTTTTGACGTGATCTCTAGATTTCCTATCTTTAGCTTGATGATCTCTATTGTTTTTCTACTAGTGATAAGAACAGCTTCACTTTTTTGTTGTGCTAATTGGAGGTTCATTGTTCCCATCCAGCGATTAATTTTTCTAAATGTTATATCGAATAGACTTACGATGTCATCAATTTGTTTGGAGACAACTACTATGGCAACATCGTCTACATATGCTGCTAGTTTCACACATTTTGGATCTCTAGTCTCAAAAGGCCATCATACATAATATTACACAGCAAAGGGCCTAGAACAGAGCCCTGTGGCACACCACCTGTTATATTATACTCTTCTGTACCATCGCGTGAATGGTACATTAGAATTCTGTCTGGCACGTTCTTGTCACGGAGTGCATTCATAATGCAATCCCAGTTTGCGGAATTGAAAGCATTTTTTATATCCAATGTAGCTACAAGACAGTACTTTTTTGCACCCCCCTTCTATCTGGTTCCCGAATTACCTCCTTGGCGGTACTAACTACCAAGTTTATAGCATCGATAGTTGATCGCCCTTACTGATTGTCTGCTAGGATTGGGTCAACTACTGCAACTATTCTTTGGTGAATTATTCTTTCAAAAAATTTACCCGCTCTATACAACATGCATGTTGGACGGTAGGATGATGGTTCATCTGGTGTTTTTTTTTTCCTTTGGGAATAAGCACTAATCTTTGGTGTTTTCATTTTCGTGGAAAAACACCTTCTTTTAGGCATTTATTATATGCATTAAGAAACATTTTCGGAGATATCATAATTGATGTTTTCAAGGCAATATTAGGAATTCCATCTAATCTCGGTGCCTTACTATTTTCAACGCGATGACAAGCTTCCATCAGTTTTTGCAGTGTTATAGGTGGAAAATTATTTAGTTCTACATGTGTTACCTGGTAGTTTAAATTAGGTTATCGTGGAAACAAAGTAGTTACTATTTTATTCAATAGTCGTGGGCAAGTTGGTGAAGGAATTGGCTGGCTTTTGAGGCGAGACATTACAATCTTATAAGGTCTTCCCCATGGGTTTTCTTCGACTTCATCCAGAAGTTCTTTCCAGCACCTAACTTTACTATCTTTGATAGCTTTATTTAGTTGCTGACGTGCTTGTTTATATTCCACTACCAGTTGTGCAGAATTAGTGAGACTATATCCTCGCTGAGAGATCCTTCTTTTCTTTAGGCCCTCTTTACGAAGAGAGCTGATTTCTTCAGTCCACCAGTGCACATATTGTCTTTGATTTATGCCATGCTTACGAGTCATACTGATATCACAGGCTTCGTTTATTCTCTCCATCAGCTCTCTAGTATGCTCATCTGCGTGTTCTGAAATTATAGGTTTGCAATTTAAGACAACTCTCATGGCGCTTTCATCAAAAGATTTTATTTTCCATCCAATGGCTTTAGATATTTTTGCATGCCTTCTAATGTTTCTATTCGTTGATATTTCCCAGGTGATTGTGGTCACTAGTAGTGTAGATATCTAATACCTCCCAATCGCAATTTTCTCTGACGAGGCTATTGCTAGCAAAAGTAAGGTCTATTATTGAGCTTGCACTGCCCTTGACAAAGGTTGGCTTATCACCGCTATTTAGTAAAACAACATCAAGTGCATTAAAGGCCTCTAAGAGTGCTTTACCTCTTGCATTAGTCTTCCTACTTCACCAGTCTACCGCCCATGTGTTAAAGTCACCGGCTATCGCTACGGGGTGGTGTAGTTTTGCATCCTCCACAAGACGATCTAAAAAATCGACAAAATCTGTCAAAGAAAGACTAGGTGGAGCGTAACAGCTGTATAAATAAATGCCATTTAATGATGCTGCGACAAATCCAGCGTTGCTATTGTTAACAACATTTTGGAAACAAAATTTGCCACAGGACCAAATAACAGCTTTGGTGGTACTGTCCGTTTCCGATGGCCAATCAGTTAGTTGTTTGTAAGGTTCTGATAAGAGGGCAACATCAGTTTTTATATCTCTTACTGTCTGCATAAGCAAGTCGTGTGCAGCCTCACATTGATTCAAGTTTAGCTGCATTATCTTCATGCTTTTACGTTTATTATTTTCTCCATGGCCTCCCTATATACAGGACATCTGTGAGTGCCGGCATGATGTGCTACATTTTCAGAGTTTCCATTTGCAGCGCATAGTGCACATTTTGCTGCATTTGTACAGTTTGCTATTTTGTGACCTTCTTGTCCACATCTAATGCATAGATTGGTCCGATTCACTTCGCTCTTGCACTGTGATCTATAATGTCCGAATAGCCAGCATTTAAAGCATCGGATTAGTTTCTTGATGATTTTAATTCGACAGTTGACCCATCCAATTCGTATTTTGCTACTTGCTTTGAGCAGATCGTGTACAATTGCCGCTAGAAGAGCTACTAGAGGAATCTGGGTACCTCTGTATGCCTTACGAATCCTAATTGCTTCTGCTAGTGTGTTGCAGGCTCCTCCGGTTGCTTTTTGCAGTGCTATCTGGATATCAATTTTTGAGGTTTTGTCATCAATATATCTTATTTCTATAGTTTCTTGGTTCTTCTTATAAATAACTTTGGCCTCATCCTTTAACACACCAGCAATAGTCTGTTGTAGTCCTTGGCCTTTGTCCGCACTTTTCTTAGAAATAGTTATCAACAAGTCTCCATTTCTGGGGTTTTATTTATTTTGTCTACTGTCGTATTTACCTGGTCATCAGGGACATCGAAATAAGTATTATAATTTCGGATCAATAAGGCATTTGGTTTTGGAAAAGTTCTATGATTTTTTATCATTTTATGGTTAGAGTTGCTTCCTTTTTTTCTGTTTCCTTGGCTGAACTTTATGCCAGTCATTTACCTCGATTTGTTCTTCATTACATAGTTCTATGATCGTCTGACGTCTTGGCAAACCATTTTTCTCATTAACCTGATTATTGCTTATATGTTGTGAGTTTTGGTTTCTTGTGGCTTCGCTTGTGTCCTGCTGTATACTTTCTTCTATAAGGGCTGTTCACAACATTGCACTTCATTTATCATTACTTCCGTATTTTCCGTGGTTCGGCCTTTTTCCTCTATCAATTGGTTGTCTAAATCAATAAATCTTTTAATTACAGCCGCTATATGCCTGTTTTTATCTTCACTTCTTTATTGAGTGTGTGTGTATGTGTATGTGTGTGTGTATGTGAACAGATTTTTTGCCGTAAATCGACGTTTTCTCAAAAACGGCTGGGCCGATTTCAAAAATTTAAAAGCCATTCGATGTATCTCGACGAGGACTATCGCTTGTCAGTTTTGTGGGACGATCGGCCAAGACGTTTCTTTATAAATAGCAGAAAAGTGAAAAAATTTTCGTCCACGTTTTAGCCCGCAATTCTGAACCGATTATGCAAATTCAAAAACCGTTCGAAAGATATTGATTGGGAATCGTGCTGATTAGTTTTTGGTAAAGATCGGCCAGGCCGTTTTCTTGTAATAAAGTGTTAAAAAAATTTTTTTCGACGATTATCATTATTATTTTTTTGACGGTAGATACTATAGTCTTCTAGATCATACTAAATTATTACGGCCCTACGATAATTGGTTTAACTTTGAAAATTCATCAAAGTTTTCAAAAATTGGTATCGTTTTTTTGGCATTTGTCAAAATTAGACCTTTCATCGACGTTTTCTCAAAAACGCCTGAATCGATTTCATAAATTTAAAAGCCATTTGATGTATTTCCATGAGGACTATCGTTTGTCAGTTTTGTGCGACGATCTGTCAAGCCGTTTCTTTGTAATTTAAAAAAAAGTGTTAAACTTTTCGTCCACATTTAAGCTCATCCTACCTAACTGATTTTAAAAAATCAAAAACTGTTCGAAAGATATTAGTTGGGCATGATACTGATTAGTTTTAGGTGAAAATCTACCGAGCCGTTTTCTTGTAATTAACTGTTGAAAAAAATTTTAAGGCGATTTTTATGGAACTTTTTTTGGCGATATACATCATGGTTTTATAGAACTTACTGTAATATTATGGCCTTACGACAAGTAGTTTAATTTTAAAAATTTATCAAAGTTTGAGAAAATGAGTAGTTTTTTTGACGTTAGCTAAAATTAAAATTAGACGATTTACTTGGTATAACAATATAGTACTTGGTCTTAATAAACATACTAAACCATTAAAATCCTACGGAAACTGGTTCAAATATAATAATTGTTGATTTTTGAAAAGTTGCTTTTTGAAAATAATCCGAGTTAACATGTTCGTTCGTTTTCAATTATGTGTAATAAATCCACTCATAAATTAATTTATTTCTTATTGATTAAGTTGATTATTTACACATATCGGGAAGTTCATGTAACTTGTCTCAAGACAAAATACCAATATCAACTAGTTTTTTACTTAGGTGATTAAATTGAGCATGTTGCTCATTTGGTCGAGTAGTGTTTTCAACATACCTTTTAATTCTTGCATGTCATTGGCTTGATTATTATTTTGATTTTGAACTTAGTCCTTGTTGATTGGGCTGAGGCTGTTTTCTTGTGCGCTTGGGCGTTGTCCAGTTTTGTGCTCCATGTGTGCTTTATTGTCCTGTACTAGTAAGTGATTGATAACTCGTGAGTTCTGAGCTACAGTTTTTTTCCCTAAAGGTGGAAATATTCGTAGTTTTTTCAACTATAATTTGCAGGATGATTGCTTGAGCATAAGACACAAGTGACGTTTTCGTTTATTTTTCAGTCCAGGAACAGTCCTTAGTATGGTGATCTCCTGCACATTTTATGCTTCGTAGGTCACGTGAGCAATAATTACCGGTATGTCCTAGAGTTTGACAGTTTGTACATTGTGGGATTTGACGATTATGCCGTTTCGCTTTAACTACTTTTGTTCTGTACAGATATTCGAGACTGTAAATATCTGTATGGTTTTTGTTTTGTGCCAGCTCTACGACAAACATGTTTAATGGTCGTTTTGGTTGAATATTGCTTCAGATTATATACTCGTAGCACGTTGTTTATCTCCAAGATTGTTGATTTCTTCTTTCAACATTTCTACATCAGTACTATAATGCAGATTTTTAATTACGATTTTAAAAGATCGGATATAAGGATAAGATATTATTGGCTCTTCGGTAGGAAATCAAAAATGGACACACATTATTAAATTACCTACCTGTATAAAGCCGTACTTCCAACACAAACGCTTTAACAATTCAAAGATTCCAAAATAAACTATTAAAAGAAATTTTGAAAGCGCCGAAGAATGTTCCAAAATCGGTTAATACACAAGCTCAGTCAAGGATGGAATAATTGCTTTTTCACATAAATATTAAAATCGTACACTTGCTTGTTAGAAAACTTCACCAATAACTCCACCAGGACCAGGTTGAAAAAAAATTTCTTCTGCATTAATCAACAATAAATATGAACACGGGGTATTCTAATATTGTCTAGGAATAAGATCTTTGGCAATCACTGGCAATGTCAGATGCTTTGTATTTCCCATAGATAAAAGAAGAGTATTTCCTAAATATGGTCAGATGATTTGTATTTTTTCGACGCCTACTGTTTTATATCAATTTTCTTACTCGTTTTATATCAAATATTCTACTCGTCCGTTTCGAGGAAGTTGTAAATACAACTAGTGGGGTGTATGGCATTGTGCCTTAAGGCAAATTGCTGGAATTTCCCGTACCGTAACGAAATGTTCGAGGAATATTTAATGTTTTCGAATAGATTATTATAAATGTTGTAATATTGTCTAATATTTATGAGAATTATATAAACTGAATTGCAAAGTTGAAATTATTTTTTCAAAGTATATCAGAACTTTATTTAGAATTAAAAATAAAATCTGAATTATTTTCGATATACAAAAAAAATTTGAAAAAAAGATTTGAAACAATAATTATTTTTTGCTCTTTATTTTCGTAACTGCTGGACCTGCCTTTGCCAAAAACTAATCAGCACAGATTCCTATTAATAGGAATCGAATATTTTTTGAACCATTCAAATCGGTTGATCCGTGCGCCCGAAAACGTGAACAAAAAAATGCGGACATACAAAACACACACACGCACACAAACACACATCCATTTTTTCGGAGGTATGCCAAAATGTTCAGAAACCTTCAAAACGTTTTTGGACGATTACAATAACTTACCCTACGGGAAGTTAATTATCTAATGAAAAATAACTTGTTGAGAATTGTGTTCTTTATATTTATAAATATTAGCCATAAGTAAATTCATTCGAACGATGTATAATCCCAAGTAACGGTAAATGTTGCGAATATTTTGTACATCTGCAAGACAACCCTTAATAAAAGTTTATGATAGCTCATGTACCCTCGGCGAGCTATCATAAAACTAGAAATATTGGAAATATTTTAAACATGTAAAAATATAAGTTAGTTAGTCCTGAACTCTTGAACAAGTAACAACTAAAATATTATAATAAAGCGCTAAATAAATTTTTGTATCTAAATAAATTCTTTGATTTCACACACTTCCAGAAGAGCTACAAATGTTCCAATTCTCGTCGTTAAATATTCCAAATAAAACTATAATCTACTCAAGAAGTTATTAAAAATTGGTTACATTTAATCATTAATTAGTAAATTCATTACTAACGTCTCTTCATTTGGTGGCAGCTTAATCGAATCCAACTCCGAGATAAGAGTACAAATTAATAAAATAAATTAAAAAAAATTAAAACAAAAAGTGTGTGAAAAATATCCAAACTCTTAAAATTATCAAGTGATACAAAAATAAAGTGCTTATCAAATAAATCGATCAAAATCTATATAAAAATCATCAAAATAATTCTAATAAAAAATAATAACTGGAAGATTTAATAAAAAGAATAATAACAAGTGGAAGATTTTGAAGTTTAAAACGTGGGACCAAATCAGGACTTAAATCTACAACCCTGGAGCGACGATCAAGGTGAACAAAACCCTCTATCATAATCAAAAGGAATTCAAGTAAGAAAATTCATATATCATTACAAATTCAAGATGGAGAACCAATCTACAATTTTGAATGGAAACTTATTAGATTTAAATTTAGCCTTAGCTATATTACCGAATTTTATTGAAAACGAAACTGATGTACGTATTTTTATTGATGTATGTGATTCACTGAATGAAAACTTAAAGGCCAGTGAATCACAAAAACTATTTTTAACCATAAAAAGTAAATTCCCACCTCATGTACTAATAAAAATAATACGTAACAAAATTTCTTGCTGGGACTCATTAAAATCATTTTTGTATAAAGAAATACGGAAAAAACTCCTGTATCAATCCTTCTTGCAGAGTTGCTAAATTATAAACAAAAACATAATGAATCGGTAAAATCTTTCAGTGAAAGGATTAATAAACTATTGTACAGAATTTATGATAAAGATTATGATACACACAAACAGACAGTCGCGGATAAATTGCAAAATGTTTATAACGAAATGGCTCTCAGAACTTTTATTAATGGACTGAAAATGCCATTGAAAAATTTAGTAAAATGTTGTAGGTTTGATAATTTAAATGACGCCATAGATTTTGCCATTGCCGAAGATACCGATTCATCCTCAATTTTAATATGCGATTTTTGCAATAACATGGGGCATAGCAGTGGTAATTGTTTTTTCAAAGCCGAACATAAAAATTCACAGATAATTTGCAATTATTGTAAAAAATTCGGTCATACGATTGATCAATGTAGACATCCCAATCGTAAAAACTTTTTCCAACAAACTCAAATCCCTACGGTTCCGCAAATAAAACAGGAAAGTTGTTTATCTATTAATAATCCTAATCCGATAGCTGAAAATAATAAATCCCAATCGAATACACTTTCTTCAAGTTCAAAAACTCGCCAGAGCCCGTTCCGGGACGGGCATTCATGTAAATAGCAATTGTAACAATATAAATTTAAATTTTCCGAACAGTTATGAATCAATCATTTTAGAAACTACACAGCTACCAAACACTTTTCATAATTTTTAATAGACAGCGGTAGTGACATATCATTAATTAAAGTTCATAACATTGATAAAGAAACTCTCGTATACACAGATAAAAAAAATGAACTCATTGGAATAACATCAAATTCATTAACAACCCATGGCGTTTCTTATATTAACTTCAAATTTTCCGAACAAAATACAGAATTTCCGTTTCAAGTTGTATCAAATCTTCCAATTAAATATTCAGGAATCATCGGTAAAGACTTTTTATTGAAATTCAAAGCAAAAATTAATTATCATTCTAAATTATTTTCACTAGAAATCAATAACCAAGAGTTTACAACCCCTTTAGTTAATTTCGAAAAACATTTAATCCCTCCTCGATCCGAAACAACATTAAAAATCGAAACTGCGTTAAACGACGAAGCAGTATGTTTTTCAAAACAATATGAAAACGGATTGATATTAGCTAACTGTATTGTAAAACCTATGGAAAATTGTTTTTTTATAAATGTTATTAATCCTACGTCAGATCGTCAATTCCTTAATTCAAAAGACGTAAACTTCGAGTTATTAAGCAACTTTGATATAATCGACTCTATAAATCTTAATAAAAATAAATCTATCAAATCTAACCAAGAATCAATCGATTTTCAATGTTTGTTCAATAACGTAAATTACAACGATACAATTGATGACAATGACAAGAATCAAAGAGTACAAAAAGTTTTACAATGCATAAAAACTAATCACATGACAAATCTCGAAAAAGATTCAATTTTAAATATTTGTACAAAATTTCATGATCTGTTTTATTTAGAAAACGACAAACTGACATATACAAATACGATTACTCATAGTATCCCCGTCGAAAATGACGAAAAACCCATATACATAAAACCCTACAGATTACCGCACGCTCATAAAACAGAAATTCACCGACAAGTTTCACAGATGTTAGCAGACGATATTATTCAAAATTCGCAAAGTCCCTGGAATTTTCCTTTAATTATTGTCCCCAAAAAACCTGATACTGACGGAAATAAAAAATGGAGGATTTGCGTCGATTTCAGAAAATTAAACGCAATTACAAAATCGGACGCTTTCCCATTACCAAACATCACTGACATTATTGACCAACTAGGTAACTCACGATTTTTCACGACTCTAGATTTAGCTCAAGGCTTTCATCAAATTTTACTAAATAAAACTGACCGAGAAAAAACTGCATTTTCTACTGACTTCGGACATTTTGAGTATAAACGTTTACCGTTTGGACTTAAGGGCGGACCGGCGACTTTACAGAGACTGACCAATACAGTTTTGTCGGGCATACAAGGAATTAGAACTCTAGTTTATATGGACGACATAATAGTTTACGGGAAAACACTTGAAGAACATAATACCAAGTTACTAGAAGTGCTAGAAAAATTACGACAATACAATCTAAAGTTGCAACCCGATAAGTGTCATTTTTTGAAACACGAAATTACGTATTTAGGCCATATTATCGGTGCACACGGTGTGTCTCCTGATCCTGATAAAATTTCCTCAGTCAAAAACTTTCCCACTCCTTCCAATCAAAAAGAAATAAAAATATTTTTAGGATTGTCCGGTTACTACCGCAAGTTTATACAAAATTACTCCTGAATTGCATTACCTCTAACCGAATTATTAAAAAAGGACGCAAAATTTAATTGGACCCAAGAGTGTGAACTTGCATTTAACGAACTTAAACAAAAACTAATAAATCCACCTTTACTCCAGTATCCTGATTTCGATCGAGAATTTTCATTAACCACGGACGCAAGCGGTTTTGCATTAGGCGCGGTTCTATCTCAAAATGTCGAAGGAAAAGATTTACCAATTGCATATGCATCGCGAACCTTGCACCCCGCAGAAAAAAATTATTCTACTATAGACAAAGAACTTTTAGCAATCGTGTGGAGCATAAAACATTTCCGACCTTACCATTCAAATTGTACACCGATCACATGCCCCTTATCTACTTGTACAAATGTAAAGATCCAAATTCACGGCAAATGCGCTGGAGGCTTTCTTTAGAAGAATATGAATTCGATATAATTTATAAATCTGGATCATCTAATACGAATGCTGATAGTTTATCTCGCTCATTTTTTGATATTCAAGAATTAGCATCTAATGAAAATACTTCACCTATTCCTATCGATTCTAAACCAAAATTTTCTCTTCTATGCAGATGCAATTTTAATTCCGAAATTAATTTTGAAATTTTTTAAATACTATTAAAACCTCGGTTATAATTAATAACAATATCGAGGAATCGAATGAAGTTTTTCTCACATCCCTAAAACATGAAGAATCCGCATTGATATTCCTGATAAAAAACCAAACTCCCGATGATAAATTAACTAAATATTTCGATTTTTTCCAACATAGTAACATTAATAACAATTTGGCTAATTACGGAACACACGATTTTTTCAACTTAAACTACTCTCAAAAACAAATTTTTTACTCAATTGTAAATAACATGAATTCCCAGCCAACACTTGAAGATTTTTTCCATTGCCTCTTAAATCTAAAAGCTCATTTAATTCAAGAAAATATTAAATCTATTGCTATTCCAGCTCCCGCACAATTTCAAAGTTTTTGCCACATACCAATAGAAAATTTTAGAATTTTATTACGATACATTTTCAGAGACACCGACATAAAATTAAAAATTTATTATGACAAAATTATTGAAAACCTAACACCGGATGAGATAAGTAAGATTTTAAACCAATTTCATAGATCACAATATACGGGAGGTCATCTGGGCCATAAAAAAACGTTCAGCAGAATACGTAGCATATACAAATGGCCAAAAATGCGAAAACAAATTAAATCATATGTAAGCAAATGTCCTGATTGTCAAAAAATAAAGTATGTAAGAAAACAAGGCAACCTTTAGTTATAACAACAACAGCCCGCGAGCCTTTCGAAAAAATTTGTATTGATATTTGCGGCCCTTACCCCGTTTCTGATTCCGGAAATAAATATTTGTTGACATTTATATGCGACTTAACGAAATATGCAGGCGCCATCCCCATTTGTAATCAAGAAAGTTCGACAGTCGCAAATGCATTTGTTTCAGAAATTATTTTAAAATTTGGCTTTCCTAAGGAAATTCTATCTGATCAAGGCACCACGTTTACTAGCAATTTATTCAAGGACGTTTGCAAATTACTAAAAATTAAAAAGATAACAACTTCCCCGTACAGACCTGAGTCGAATGGCTCATGTGAAAGGATCCATAGGGATTATGTTCAGAACTTGAGATCTTATATTAACAAAACTCAAACAGATTGGGACAAATGCATAAAATACGCAGTTTTTATCCATAATACAACTATACATAACGCGACAAATTACACACCTTTCGAGTTAGTTTTTGGTAGGAAAATAGAATTACCACTGTCTATAGCAAAACCTATATTTCAATACAACTACGACACTTACGTTAATGAGTTAAAATCGCGGTTATCGCACGCGAATAGTTTCGCTCGACAGGATTTACTGAGTAATAAAGAAAAAACTAAAAGTAACTATGATCAAAATTTGAATCCTGAAACCTTTGAGATCGATGAGTATGTGCTTTTGAGAGATGAAACTCCGTATCCGCGGCGATGCAAAAAACTTTTGCCCCTATGGAAAGGTCCCTTTAAAATATTAAAAACCGATAGTATAAATAGTACCATTTTGATCCATAATAAACATGTACAAGTGCACAACAACAAATTGAAAAAGTTTATACCAAACGAGTGAAGTAACATAGTAACATAATCTTTATCAAATTTTCTAAAAAAAAATCTTATTATTGAATTGCATTTAATTAATTTTATAAATCTTATAGAATAATGTTAATTATCACATAAATCAAATTATCAATTAAATTTTATTGATTAAATAATAATAATAAAAATAATATTTCTTTTCACAAATAAATTAAATCTAAAATATGTAATGTAAATGTAAATCTAGAATTTAAAAAAATAGTCCAATTTATAATATTAATGTTAAGGTTTAGCTAAGTGTTTTGATTTACTAAAATATAAATAAAAATTGATGTCTTTAGTTGTTACAAGTTAATCACAACCTGAAATTCGCTAATGTTATGTAATAAGCCGAGGACGGCTTAATTTTCACGATGGAGGTGTTGAGAATTGTGTTCTTTATATTTATAAATATTAGCCATAAGTAAATTCATTCGAACGATGTATAATCCCAAGTAACGGTAAATGTTGCGAATATTTTGTACATCTGCAAGACAACCCTTAATAAAAGTTTATGATAGCTCATGTACCCTCGGCGAGCTATCATAAAACTAGAAATATTGGAAATATTTTAAACATGTAAAAATATAAGTTAGTTAGTCCTGAACTCTTGAACAAGTAACAACTAAAATATTATAATAAAGCGCTAAATAAATTTTTGTATCTAAATAAATTCTTTGATTTCACACACTTCCAGAAGAGCTACAAATGTTCCAATTCTCGTCGTTAAATATTCCAAATAAAACTATAATCTACTCAAGAAGTTATTAAAAATTGGTTACATTTAATCATTAATTAGTAAATTCATTACTAACGTCTCTTCAAACTATATCCATAATTAAATAAGTATTATACTCATATAATTATATAATAATAAATATAAATAATAATTTTATCTATGCTTAGGTTTTTGGGTTTTATCATTACGTTTGTCGTACGCCGCTTTATGGTAGTGTGCCGACACTCTTACATTTGTTTTCCGAGTTACTTCGTTATTCTTCGTTTAACGTAATTTATGTCATTCGGTGCTTCGGATGTGTTTTAACATGTCTGTTTTGGGTATTATATTGCCTAGGGTTTTGGATATTAATTTTATTTTGTTTAAGTTCAGTGCTTTAATGGACGATGAATGACCTTAATTGGCGATATAATTATTTACAGGCTTATGGTTTGTATTTTAATGAATTAATCATTAACCTTATTAGATTAATTAGTGAATGAAGCATAAAGAAGAAGAACATTGGCAGCATTTTATTCTGCATTTGCTTGTGAATTTCATATTCATTTATGTGCCTCGCTTTTAATTTAATTTTAAACTTATTGTTTGTCTTATTTATGATTGTTAAGTGAGTACGTACTTCGTTGTTCTTCGAAATTGTTACAATTCCAGGGTGAGGTTATGACAAAGCACATGTTAAATATATTTTAACAATTTCTTTTGTGGGCATTTCATCTTTTCTTTCTTTTTGATACTATTTAAAATCATATAAGGTTGTTTGGAAAGTAGTTTCGTTGTTTTACCACATATTTAATTGTATTTTTTTAAACTAACATAACACCTGAGCCCTATAATTATTATATGATTTGAAACTTGTTAAGGTTGTATTAAGGTTTGTGAAAAATGCTGATCAATAATGCACAGTTGTTGTTGGATGCTGTCTCTGTAAATATGGAAACAATTAGCTGCATTGCCGACATATTTTACTGTTTGACTGTAGAAAACATTACAAATGATAGAAATGATCAAATTCAATTCAAACCACTCGAAAGGTCTAGGATCTTATCTAAGCTCAATGTATGTGTTTCCCAGGTTTCCATAGTGGTGCCTCATTAAAGTCTGCGATTCACTTCTGAAACATGCTGAAAATGATTGGTTTTTGAAGAAAATTACCACTAGGAATGAAAAATAGGTTGAATACAATATATCTCATGCAATTGCTCATGAAACAAAAAAGAAATTTCTCAAACCAGTTGCAAGCCGATATTTACCAGAAACAGGTGATGCTTATGTTTGGTGAGATTTTAAGTCATGTCTGTTTTCAGTTATTTCAAGATACCATAATGGTAAATTTGGATGCCTGCTGTGATCAGCTGAATAAACTATATGATATACTTCATGGAAAATGAACTATACTCAACTTCTATACCGTGAATGTGACACAATGCCATACCCACCGTGTTCTCCAGACATGTCATAATCGGACTATTATTTATTTTTGTTACTAAAAAAATTATTAGGCTATAAAACCTTCACTTCAAATAAGGGGGTCAAGAAGCACCTTTATCAGTTTTTTGTTAATAACAACCACAAAATTTATGATTCTAGTATTACACTATTTCTAGAAATTTGAATGAAGATGTGTGAGTTAAATGGCCAATATATAATTTAATTCAGTATTTCTTTATTTCACAAAAATGACTTGTTAAAAAATCTATAAAAACTGAAACTACTTTTTGAACAACCTAATACCTTTATTTTTTTAAATCAAATATTATAATAATTTTTATTTTTAGGCGTCGGTGAAGAAATACTATTCAACATGAGGAATTTTTTACATAACAAAATCATCCTCTATTTAAGAGCATTTCGAGGTAACTTGAGAAAGGGATCGAGTTCAGTAAGTTCTTGCATGTTTTTTTATAAGAGAGTTAATCTGATCACAATATTTAAATAGGTTGTAATTTTTGAAACTTTTTAAGACACATTTTGTCAATAGTTGGCAAAAAATATTGGTTTGCTTTCTCCAATATTAATTAAAACGATAAAACTTGATGATCTGATATCATTTTATTATTTATATATTTTCTATCTTAAATGGTTTTGTTTACTTATGCTGGTTCTTTCAATTTTCAATTTTCATCACTGGATTTACCACCCATTTGAATATCCCTTTTGTTTTAATACTAGTCAAAATGACTGGCATTAAGTTGACAAAAACTAATTACAGTTGTTAAATAAATTTATAGATATTATCATATAATAAAACACTTGATTGCTCATAGTTTTTATAGTTATTTAGTGGTGCAATACTAAAGAAGTTTTTAGTATCTTACTCTTGTTTGTGCATAAAATTCCATCTAACAAAGTATTTTTAGATTTAAATTTGAATGCTAGAGGAGCACTTATAAGAGAATGATTGCTTGGTTAAAGTCATACATATATTTTGTATAAATTTACCAGGTAAATCTGCATCTGGCATTTGTTGGAAAAAGTTGTTCGTCCACAATATGAAGAATTTGTTTATTATAAAATTTGAAAATTATTGATTCAATGTGTTGGTGTTATTTCCACTAAATAGGGGAAAACTAGGGAGCCCATAGGGGTACCGAACGGTTGAACATAATATGTTGTTGAACTCAAAATAGGTATTAGATATAATAAATTTTGTTTCTCTGAACCAGTGTAAGGATATTGTGGTGTGAGTAGATGTGTCATGTCATTTAATAGTTATAGCTTCAAGAATAAGTTCAAAAGGTACATTTGTAAATAGAGAGGCTACGTCTAAACTGATTAGTGTGTTGTCTTTTGGAACTGAGGTTACTTGTAGTTTGTGAGCTATTTGTGAGCTATTCATAGGATTTTTTTAAATAGAATGTGTATTGTTTAGTGACAGGAGTTATGTTGTTAAGATATTTTGATAATTTAAAAGTTAGCTGATGTCTGAAATAATGGGACGCAAAGGCAAATCTGGTTTATGTGTTTTAGGACGAGTGATGTGATAAGGATCTAAGTTTTTTAAATATAGAAAGACTGTATAGTCTTGGGTGACAAGGATGTAGGTTTTTTAAAAGTATATATACACACACTTATATATATATAGTTCTTTAAGTGTGATACATCAAACAAAGAAAAAACAAAGATTTATAAAATAATCTTTAATTTGAAATGTTTTATGACATACAATTTGATGTCATCAGTGTTAATAATTGGAACACTCAAAACTATATGATTTTTTTGTCACATTATAGTATGTACAGAGTTATTATCGTCTTAACTATGTTTATAAAATTTTTGTGAACGTATAAAAAAGACTGGTAAACACATGTTTTTGGTAAAATAATAAAATACTCACTTCATTCAAATTTGATGACATTTTGAAAAATGGTCAACGATTATTATATAGTGACCATATTTTTTTTTCATGTAATTCGGGACGGATTCGGGGTTGGCTGTTGATGAGCTAAAAACCTACATGCACATTTTTTCGGTTCAAATTTTCTAAAATATATTTAAAAAAAATATTGGCAATCAATACATTTTTAAAAATCTGGGACAAAACACCTAAAACCGGGACAAATATTACTTTTAGAAAAAGCCGGGATGCAAGGCGGAAAACAGGGACTGTCGCGGCCAATCCGGGACGTAAGGTCACCTTATATATAGTCATTGCAAAGCGAATTGCAGTCGGTTCTTTTATTTGTTGCTGCCTCATTGTGTAATGATATCAGGCATTCTTTGCTAAATCTTCTCTTAAATAAGTTACTTTCGAAATGTAGGATTGTGGGATTGAAAAATTTATGTTATGTTTGAGGTCATTAATGTGATCTGTCAGCATTGTTTTAGATTGGTTTTTGTTTTTGGAATTGTTTTTATGTTGTGATATTCTTTTGTGTAAGTGGGATAAGTTCTTTTATATATGGTAGACAAACGTTACCGATAAAATTATTGTCTTTAGAAATTTTAATAGGGAAAGAAGAAGAATTCATACTATTGAGAACCTTGAGTCTATTGGTAGTGACGGAGTTAATGAGATGATGAGGATATGAATTGTTTATTAAAATCGTGCGAATTAGGGATAACTTGGAAGGTTAAAATTGCTTATCTGAGAGAAGGATGGGGTGTTCGACTAAATTGATAATAGTACCTATCTTCATACTAGAGGGGTGGTAAGAATGAAAGTTTAAATACCTGCCTGACCAAGTAGGTTTTTGGTACTAATTAGTAATAATATGATTGCCTGTAGTTTTTATAATTTTCACATCCAGGAAGCTAATAGAATTATCTTGTTTCTTTTTGGAGGTAAATGAAGGTTGCCAGAGATTTGAAGTTAAAACTTGTAGTTGAATTCGAAATAAGTATTAGAAACTATAAATTTAAGTAACTCGAGAAACCAATGCAGTGATAACGTTGTATGACATGAGATTTTGTCCTATTTAGTAGTGATAGTATCTAAAATTAATTGCAAGGGAGCGTTGGTGAATAAGGAAACTACGTCAAGACTAACTAATAAGGAATTGTGAGGTATTGTGGAATCGCGGAGATTATTGACTGACGAAAGTATATTGTTGAGATTTTTAGCGAATTTTGAAAGAGGAGAGTTCAAATCAGCAAAGATAGGTCTAAATGGAACGTTATGTTCATGAATTTAGGGAGGTCCGTAGAGTTTGGGGTTATAGGGGTGAAGGTTTTTAATTGTAAGTGAAATTTGCTTGTTGGAAACTAAGTTGTTCGCAAATATATGAAAGGCAGGTTAATGCAATCGGTGGGATCAGAATTAATGTTCTTTTTGTCTGAAATAAACTCCGAGACTTAATTCTACGCAGTTTGATCTAAAATAACTGAAATTTGCCCTTGTCGGCCCTTGTGATTAAAATGTTAGGATTTTCTTGTGTCTCTGAGAATGTCTATATTGTCGAATTTTTTTGCGTTAAAGGATTTGATAAATGAGAGAAATTTTTTACGAAAATCTGAACGGGTATTAGTTTTGATTTCAAGATTTTTAATATTACGTAGATTTGACTCTAATCTGCTAAGTACTATACAATAAAAGATAAAGTCGATAAAATTAAAGTTATGGCAATTGTTCGGAATGGCAAAATTTGAGCCTCGCGCAAAAATATAAGGTAGCAGGGCCGTGCCTGGGTATATGGCCGCCTGCGTGCCAGTCTGTATGGCCGCCCCCAGGATAACATTAAAAAAAACTACTTTAATTTTTTAAGTTTATTATTATACACAGGGCATCAAACCGGGAAAAAAATCAGTTTTTGGTTAACCGAAATCGAGAACGAAAAAAAATACCGGTTTTGTTCCCAAAACCGGTTTCTGAAAAGAAAAACCGGCTAAAAACCGGTTTTATGAGATTTATATGTTTGGATGAAATTTAAGAAAAAAATGCACAAAATAAACATCTTTTATTTAAAATTTAAACAAAAATAATAACATGAAAAAAATTATTGGTTTTATAATCACAGACAAAATTATCGAACATAAAGAACAAGGAATAACCCTTAAATCTATACTAAAAAATTAGGATAACAAAGCTCAGTGGCCAATGGCAGATCTGGGCTGACTTGCAACTTTGGAGGTATACAAAATAGAATTAATTTACTTACTTTAATAATAACATGAAAAAAGTAATTATGGTATTGGTATTATAATCACAGACAAAATTATCAAACATAAAGAACATAGGAATACGATAATTTAAAATCCTAGGTGTCGCTCAGTGACAATTTAAAATTATTTGATTTAAAAAAATCAAATCCTACGTATTATTTATTGATATTGAAAATAGTAAAGGTTTTTGGTTAATTAACCGGTTTCATAAAATTATTTCGGTTAGGTTACCGGTTAATTAGGGAAATCTTTCAATCTTTCAAATATCGCGATTGTAAGTGAAATTGCTGAATTTTCACGAAGCAATTATATTAAATAAAGTACATATTAAAAGTTAATCCTACGGGATTTTTACTGACAAAATCGTCAATTGCTTCGTGAATATTTAAAGATTCAGCAATTTCACTTTCAATCGCGATAATTGAAAGATTGCTCATACGTTCTTTCGTCATGGAAGTACGTAGGTAATTTTTTATGATTTTCAATTTAGAAAAACTACGTTCTCCAGACGCAACTGATACAGGCATGGTCAATAATTGTTTTAAGCTTGTAGATACATTTGAAAATGAATTTTGTAAATTGTGTTTGTACAAATACTTTATTTATTTATTTATTTATTTATTCATCATATAGCCCACAGAGTAGCTCCAGGAGGACTTAAAAATACAATTTTAATATTCATATTTTAATAATATAAATTTACTAATATATGATATAACAACACATAACATAATATAATTCATAACATAACAATACATAACACAAAATAAAAAGCTCTTAAAAAAAATTCTTAACGGTAAAACTAAATTATGTATGATGGAAATAACATATTCGTGACAAAATATCAAGATTAACTTGTACAGATGGTAATTAATTGTTTTACTGAAGTATTGTGAATATCGATATCTTTATTAATTGAGTTGAAATTATAGGACATTAGCACTATAGGTGAGTTTAATAAAGCATTAGTCTTAGGAGTAGGATATTTGAAAAACATTTGAGTTCGAAATGAGAGTCTAGGAACTTTAAAGGATAGTTGGTCTAGAATTTGAGGACAATCTGTGGCATTATTACATAGTTTATACAGGAACAAAATACGACCGTGAAAAATACAATCAGTGATCAAATACGATCAGTGAAACGACGTGTAGCAAGAGATGATACGCAGAATGTATAAAGTAAAATATTGTGGTCGAAACCACGTTCAGGATAAATTTTGTGCGTTTTAAAGTATAGATATTTTATAAATTTTCTTTGAAGCTTCTCTATCGCATCTGAATTATTGCTATGGTTAGGATACCAAATGATTGATCCATACTCCAGCTTTGAACGTACAATTGCATAGTATATGCCAATTAGTGACAGATTAGATTCAAATTTTTTGCAGTTTCTTAATATTATTCTATTCTAATGATTTTTGCGCCTTGCTACATATATTAGATATGTGATCTGTAAAAGTCAAACTAGAATCAAATATAATGCCTAAGTCAGATATTTTATCACACCTTTCTATGCAGGTGTCAGAAATTTTATAATCAAAATGCGTCGGAACGCGCTTGTTTGTAAAACTAATAATTTTGCATTTGGATATATTCAGATCCAGTTTAGTTTGAACACACCAGGAGTGAAATGAATTTAGTTGAGATTGCATTACTAGGCAGTCATCTATTGAGTTTATTTTAAGATATAACTTGAGGTCATCTGCAAACAATAGGTGAGGACAATTAATTACTTCCGATATATCGTTGATAAAAATATTAAATAAAAGAGGACCAAGGGTGGACCCCTGGGGCACACCCGAGCTGACAATTGCAAAGTTACTCAAAAATTCATTAAGAAAAACGAACTGTTTACGATTATGAAGACAGCTTTCAAAGAAATAAGTAAGTGAAGTATTAAAACCAATTTTAGATAATCTAGCAAGAAGTATATTATGATCTATTTTATCAAAAGCTTTACTAAAATCAGTGTAAATTATATCAACTTGTCCGTTAATGTCAAGATTTTCAGCAAGAAATTGTTTAATGCATATTAGATTAGTAGTTGTGGAACGAGCAGGCATAAAACCATGCTGATTATTAGAAATTAAATATTTTATCGATGGAATTAGTTTATTAAATACAATTTTTTCAAAAACTTTAGCAAAATTAGATAATAAAGATATGGGTCTATAATTAGTAATATTAGATGAGTCGCCATGTTTAAAAATTGGTACTATATGCGCGATCTTCCAACAGTTCGGAAAAGTTTTGTACTCAATGACAGATTAAATAAAAATGCAAGTGGATCACAAAGAACAGTTGAACAATCACGTACAAAAATGATGGAATACCGTCAAATCCAAATGTTTTAGAATTTTTTAAACTTGCCATTGCAACTTGCACACAACTAGAATCAATTTTCTCAATATCAACCATTACTTATTTTATGATCAAACGAAATAGGCATATCTAGCTTGGTTGGGTTGATTAACACTAGTTAAAGTATGAATTAAATGCATCTAC
>NW_020538369.1:0-38579 GCF_003426905.1 Ctenocephalides felis
GTTAATTACAAGAAAAACGGCTCGGTAGATTTTCACCTAAAATTAATCAGCATCATTCCCAACTAATATCTTTCGAACAGTTTTTGATTTTTTAATCGGTTCGGTAGGATGAGCTTAAATATGTACGAAAAGTTTTTTCGATTACAAAGAAACGGCTTGTCAGATCGTTGCACAAAACTGACAAACGATAGTCCTCACCGAAATACATCAAATGGCTTTTAAATTTCTAAAATCGGTTCAGGCGTTTTTGAGAAAACGTCGATCAAAAGTCTAATTTTGACAAATGCCAAAAAGACCATACTGATTTTTGCAAACTTTGACGAATTTTTAAAGCTGAACCAGTTGTCGTAGGGCCGTAATAATTTTAGTATTATCTAGAAGACTATGGTATCTATCGTCAAAAAAATAATCATAAAAATCGTCGAAATTTTTTTTTTAAAAACTTTATTACAAGAAAACGGCCCGGCCGATCTCTACCAAAAAACTAATCAGCACGATTCCCAACCAATATCTTCGAACGGTTTTTGAATTATCAAAATCGATTCAGAATTGCGGGCTAAAACGTAGACGAAAAATTTTTCACTTTTCTGCCATTTATAAAGAAACGGCTTGGCCGATCGTCGCACAAAACTGACAAACAATAGTTCTCGTCGAGATACATCGAATGGCTTTTAAATTTTTGAAATCGACCCAGCC
Source organism: Ctenocephalides felis (assembly GCF_003426905.1). NCBI lineage: Eukaryota > Metazoa > Arthropoda > Insecta > Siphonaptera > Pulicidae > Ctenocephalides > Ctenocephalides felis. Next base: position 697 of record NW_020538369.1, read on the forward strand.
GTTTCGAGAAAACGTCGATTTACGGCAAAAATCTGTTAGTGCACACGCACACACACACATACACACACACACACACACACACACACACACATACTTTTTCCAAATTTGTCTCATTCGATTCAGAATGGCTTGAAACGTCGAGAAAACATAAAATTAGCGAATCGGATTTTTTGATGAAAACATAAACTTCTCCTTCGGGAAGTTAAAAAGAAAAACTTGAAGAAAAAAAGAAACAAAAAGCTCTTAAAATAAAAAAAAGTCCAAGTAATTTAAATAATTAATTTTAATTTTTTTGTTTGTGTGATATGTTATAACAAGACTTGAACTATTTATACGTTAAATTTTAACAAACTGTATATTTTTAGAATAAATATTTAATTTATTAACTTCCCGAAGGAGAAGTTTATGTTTTCATCAAAAAATCCGATTCGCTAATTTTATGTTTTCTCGACGTTTCAAGCCATTCTGAATCGAATGAGACCAAATTTGGAAAAAAAGTTATGTGTGTGTGTGTGTGTGTGTGTGTGTGTGTGTATGTGTGTGTGTGCGTGTGCACCAACAGATTTTTTGCCGTAAATCGACGTTTTCTCGAAAACGGCTGGGTCGATTTCAAAAATTTAAAAGCCATTCGATGTATCTCGACGAGAACTATTGTTTGTCAGTTTTGTGCGACGATCGGCCAAGCCGTTTCTTTATAAATGGCAGAAAAGTGAAAAATTTTTCGTCTACGTTTTAGCCCGCAATTCTGAATCGATTTTGAAAATTCAAAAAACCGTTCGAAAGATATTGGTTGGGAATCGTGCTGATTAGTTTTTGGTAGAGATCGGCCGGGCCGTTTTCTTGTAATAAAGTTTTTTAAAAAAAAATTTCGACGATTTTTATGATTATTTTTTTGACGATAGATACCATAGTCTTCTAGCTCATACTAAAATATGACGGCCCTACGACAACTGGTTCAGCTTTAAAAATTCGTCAAAGTTTGCAAAAATCAGTATGGTCTTTTTGGAATTTGTCAAAATTAGACTTTTGATCGACGTTTTCTCAAAAACGCCTGAACCGATTTTAGAAATTTAAAAGCCATTTGATGTATTTCGGTGAGGACTATCGTTTGTCAGTTTTTGTGCAACGATCTGACAAGCCGTTTCTTTGTAATTCGAAAAACTTTTCGTACATATTTAAGCTCATCCTACCGAACCGATTTAAAAAATCAAAAAACTGTTCGAAAGATATTAGTTGGGAATGATGCTGATTAATTTTAGGTGAAAATCTACCGAGCCGTTTTCTTGTAATTAACTGTTGAAAAAAAGTGTTAAATTTACGTCGACATTAAGCTCATCCTACCGAACCGATTTTAAAAAATCAAAAACTGTTCGAAAGATATTAGTTGGGAATGATACTGATTATTTTAGGTGAAAATCTACCGAGCCGTTTTCTGTAATTAACTGTTGAAAAAAAGTGTTAAATTTTCGTCGACATTTAAGCTCATCCTACCGAACCGATTTTGAAAAATCAAAAACTGTTCGAAAGATATTAGTTGGGATGATGCTGATTAATTTTAGGTGAAAATCTACCGAGCCGTTTTCTTGTAATTAACTGTTGAAAAAAGTGTTAAATTTTCGTCGACATTTAAGCTCATCCTACCGAACCGATTTTTAAAATATCAAAAACTGTTCGAAAGATATTAGTTGGGAATGATGCTGATTAATTTTAGATGAAAATCTACCGAGCCGTTTTCTTGTAATTAACTGTTGAAAAAAAGTGTTAAATTTTCGTCGACATTTAAGCTCATCCTACCGAACCGATTTTGAAAAATCAAAAACTGTTCGAAAGATATTAGTTGGGAATGATGCTGATTAATTTAGGTGAAAATCTACCGAGCCGTTTTCTTGTAATTAACTGTTGAAAAAAAGTGTTAAATTTTCGTCGACATTTAAGCTCATCCTACCGAACCGATTTTAAAATATCAAAAACTGGTCGAAAGATATTAGTTGGGAATGATGCTGATTAATTTTAGGTGAAAATCTACGAGCCGTTTCTTGTAATTAACTGTTGAAAAAAAATGTTAAATTTTCGTCGACATTTAAGCTCATCCTACCGACCGATTTTAAAATATCAAAAACTGTTCGAAAGATATTAGTTGGGAATGATGCTGATTAATTTTAGGTGAAAATCTACCGAGGCCGTTTTCTTGTAATTAACTGTTGAAAAAGTGTTAAATTTTCGTCGACATTTAAGCTCATCCTACCGAACACGATTTTAAAATATCAAAAACTGTTCGAAATATATTAGTTGGAATGATGCTGATTAATTTTAGGTGAAAATCTACCGAGCCGTTTTCTTGTAATTAACTGTTAAAAAAAAAATTAAGCCGTTTTTCATGGGAACTTTTTTTGGCGATATACATCATGGTCTTATAGAACTTACGTAATATTACGGCCTTACAACAAGTAGTTTAATTTTAAAAATTCGTCAAAGTTTGCTAAAATTATTATCGTTTTTTTTAAAGTAGGATTAATGAAGTATATTGTTTACACATTTTTTTTTTGATTAAGTCGATTATTTACACATTCGGGAAGTTCATGTAACTTGCCTCAAGGCTAAATACCAAACCAACTAGTTATGATTATTTTTTGACGATAGATACCATAGTCTTCTAGCTCATACTAAAATATTACGGCCCTACGACAACTGGTTCAGCTTTAAAAATTCGTCAAAGTTTGCAAAATCAGTATGGTCTTTTTGAATTTGTCAAAATTAGACTTTTGATCGACGTTTCTCAAAAACGCCTGAACCGATTTTAGAAATTTAAAAGCCATTTGATGTATTTCGGTGAGGACTATCGTTTGTCAGTTTTGTGCAACGATCTGACAAGCCGTTTCTTTGTAATTCGAAAAAACTTTTCGTACATATTTAAGCTCATCCTACCGAAACCGATTTTAAAAAAATCAAAAACTGTCGAAAGATATTAGTTGGGAATGATGCTGATTAATTTTAGGTGAAATCTACCGAGCCGTTTTCTTGTAATTAACTGTTGAAAAAAAGTGTTAAATTTACGTCGACATTTAAGCTCATCCTACCGAACCGATTTTAAAAATCAAAAACTGTTCGAAAGATATTAGTGGGAATGATACTGATTAATTTTAGGTGAAAATCTACCGAGCCGTTTTCCTTGTAATTAACTGTTGAAAAAAGTGTTAAATTTTCGTCGACATTTAAGCTCATCCTACCGAACCGATTTTGAAAAATCAAAAACTGTTCGAAAGATATTAGTTGGGAATGATGCTGATTAATTTTAGGTGAAATCTACCGAGCCGTTTTCTTGTAATTAACTGTTGAAAAAAAGTGTTAAATTTTCGTCGACATTTAAGCTCATCCTACCGAACCGATTTTAAAAATATCAAAAACTGTTCGAAAGATATTAGTTGGGAATGATGCTGATTAATTTTAGATGAAAATCTACCGAGCCGTTTTCTTGTAATTAACTGTTGAAAAAAAGTGTTAAATTTTTCGTCGACATTTAAGCTCATCCTACCGAACCGATGTTGAAAAATCAAAAACTGTTCGAAAGATATTAGTTGGGAATGATGCTGATTAATTTTAGGTGAAAATCTACCGAGCCGTTTTCTTGTAATTAACTGTTGAAAAAAAGTGTTAAATTTTCGTCGACATTTAAGCTCATCCTACCGAACCGATTTTTAAAATATCAAAAACTGGTCGAAAGATATTAGTTGGGAATGATGCTGATTAATTTTAGGTGAAAAATCTACCGAGCCGTTTCTTGTAATTAACTGTTGAAAAAAAATGTTAAATTTCGTCGACATTTAAGCTCATCCTACCGAACCGATTTTAAAATATCAAAAACTGTTCGAAAGATATAGTTGGGAATGATGCTGATTAATTTTAGGTGAAAATCTACCGAGCCGTTTTCTTGTAATTAACTGTTGAAAAAAGTGTTAAATTTTCGTCGACATTTAAGCTCATCTACCGAACCGATTTAAAATATCAAAACTGTTCGAAATTATTAGTTGGGAATGATGCCTGATTAATTTTAGGTGAAAATCTACCGAGCCGTTTTCTTGTAATTAACTGTTAAAAAAAAAATTAAGCCGTTTTTCATGGAACTTTTTTTGGCGATATACAATCATGGTCTTATAGAACTTACTGTATATTACGGCCTTACAACAAGTAGTTTAATTTTAAAAATTCGTCAAAGTTTGCTAAAATTATTATCGTTTTTTTTTAAAGTAGGATTAATGAAGTATATTATTTACCACATTTTTTTTTGATTAGGTCGATTATTTACACATTTCGGAAGTTCATGTAACTTGCCTCAAGGCTAAATACCAAACCAACTAGTTTATTAACTTCCCGAAGGAGAAGTTTATGTTTTCATCAAAAAATCCGATTCGCTAATTTTATGTTTCTCGACGTTCAAGCCATTCTGAATCGAATGAGACCAAATTTGGAAAAAGTATGTGTGTGTGTGTGTGTGTGTATGTGTGTGTGTGCGTGTGCACTAACAGATTTTTTGCCGTAAATCGACGTTTTCTCGAAAACGGCTGGGTCGATTTCAAAAATTTAAAAGCCATTCGATGTATCTCGACGAGAACTATTGTTTGTCAGTTTTGTGCGACGATCGGCCAAGCCGTTTCTTTATAAATGGCAGAAAAGTGAAAAATTTTTCGTCTACGTTTTAGCCCGCAATTCTGAATCGATTTTGATATTCAAAACCGTTCGAAAGATATGGTTGGGAATCGTGCTGATTAGTTTTTGGTAGAGATCGGCCGGGCCGTTTTCTTGTAATAAAGTTTTTAAAAAAAAAATTTCGACGATTTTTATGATTATTTTTTTGACGATAGATACATAGTCTTCTAGATCATACTAAAATATTACGGCCCTACGACAACTGGTTCAGCTTTAAAAATTCGTCAAAGTTTGCAAAATCAGTATGGTCTTTTTGGCATTTGTCAAAATTAGACTTTTGATCGACGTTTTCCAAAAACGCCTGAACCGATTTTAGAAATTTAAAAGCCATTTGATGTATTTCGGTGAGGACTATCGTTTGTCAGTTTTGTGCAACGATCTGACAAGCCGTTTCTTTGTAATTCGAAAAAACTTTTCGTACATATTTAAGCTCATCCTACCGAACCGATTTTAAAAAATCAAAAACTGTTCGAAAGATATTAGTTGGGAATGATGCTGATTAATTTTAGGTGAAAATCTACCGAGCCGTTTTCTTGTAATTAACTGTTGAAAAAAAGTGTTAAATTTACGTCGACATTTAAGCTCATCCTACCGAACGATTTTAAAAAATCAAAAACTGTTCGAAAGATATTAGTTGGGAATGATACTGATTAATTTAGGTGAAAATCTACCGAGCCGTTTTCTTGTATTAACTGTTGAAAAAAAGTGTTAAATTTTCGTCGACATTAAGCTCATCCTACCGAACCGATTTTGAAAAATCAAAAACTGTTCGAAAGATATTAGTTGGGAATGATGCTGATTAATTTTAGGTGAAATCTACCGAGCCGTTTTCTTGTAATTAACTGTTGAAAAAAAGTGTTAAATTTTCGTCGACATTTAAGCTCATCCTACCGAACCGATTTTAAAATATCAAAACTGTTCGAAAGATATTAGTTGGGAATGATGCTGATTATTTTAGATGAAAATCTACCGAGCCGTTTTCTTGTAATTAACTGTTGAAAAAAAGTGTTAAATTTTCGTCGACATTTAAGCTCATCCTACCGAACCGATTTTGAAAAATCAAAACTGTTCGAAAGATATTAGTTGGGAATGATGCTGATTAATTTTAGGTGAAAATCTACCGAGCCGTTTTCTTGTAATTAACTGTTGAAAAAAAGTGTTAAATTTTCGTCGACATTTAAGCTCATCCTACCGAACCGATTTTAAAATATCAAAAACTGGTCGAAAGATATTAGTTGGGAATGATGCTGATTAATTTTAGGTGAAAATCTACCGAGCCGTTTCTTGTAATTAACTGTTGAAAAAAAATGTTAAATTTCGTCGACATTTAAGCTCATCCTACCGAACCGATTTTAAAATATCAAAAACTGTTCGAAAGATATTAGTTGGGAATGATGCTGATTAATTTTAGGTGAAAATCTACCGAGCCGTTTTCTTGTAATTAACTGTTGAAAAAAGTGTTAAATTTTCGTCGACATTTAAGCTCATCCTACCGAACCGATTTTAAAATATCAAAAACTGTTCGAAATATATTAGTTGGGAATGATGCTGATTAATTTTAGGTGAAAATCTACCGAGCCGTTTTCTTGTAATTAACTGTTAAAAAAAAAATTAAGCCGTTTTTCATGGAACTTTTTTTGGCGATATACATCATGGTCTTATAGAACTTACTGTAATATTACGGCCTTACAACAAGTAGTTTAATTTTAAAAATTCGTCAAAAGTTTGCTAAAATTATTATCGTTTTTTTTTAAAGTAGGATTAATGAAGTATATTATTTACACATTTTTTTTTGATTAAGTCGATTATTTACACATTTCGGGAAGTTCATGTAACTTGCCTCAAGGCTAAATACCAAACCAACTAGTTTATTAACTTCCCGAAGGAGAAGTTTATGTTTTCATCAAAAAATCCGATTCGCTAATTTTATGTTTTCTCGACGTTTCAAGCCATTCTGAATCGAATGAGACCAAATTTGGAAAAAGTATGTGTGTGTGTGTGTGTGTGTATGTGTGTGTGTGCGTGTGCACTAACAGATTTTTTGCCGTAAATCGACGTTTTCTCGAAAACGGCTGGGTCGATTTCAAAAATTTAAAAGCCATTCGATGTATCTCGACGAGAACTATTGTTTGTCAGTTTTGTGCGACGATCGGCCAAGCCGTTTCTTTATAAATGGCAGAAAAGTGAAAAATTTTTCGTCTACGTTTTAGCCCGCAATTCTGAATCGATTTTGATAATTCAAAAACCGTTCGAAAGATATTGGTTGGGAATCGTGCTGATTAGTTTTTGGTAGAGATCGGCCGGGCCGTTTTCTTGTAATAAAGTTTTTAAAAAAAAATTTCGACGATTTTTATGATTATTTTTTTGACGATAGATACCATAGTCTTCTAGATCATACTAAAATATTACGGCCCTACGACAACTGGTTCAGCTTTAAAAATTCGTCAAAGTTTGCAAAAATCAGTATGGTCTTTTTGGCATTTGTCAAAATTAGACTTTTGATCGACGTTTTCTCAAAAACGCCTGAACCGATTTTAGAAATTTAAAAGCCATTTGATGTATTTCGGTGAGGACTATCGTTTGTCAGTTTTGTGCAACGATCTGACAAGCCGTTTCTTTGTAATTCGAAAAACTTTTCGTACATATTTAAGCTCATCCTACCGAACCGATTTTAAAAAATCAAAAACTGTTCGAAAGATATTAGTTGGGAATGATGCTGATTAATTTTAGGTGAAAATCTACCGAGCCGTTTTCTTGTAATTAACTGTTGAAAAAAAGTGTTAAATTTACGTCGACATTTAAGCTCATCCTACCGAACCGATTTTAAAAAATCAAAAACTGTTCGAAAGATATTAGTTGGGAATGATACTGATTAATTTTAGGTGAAAATCTACCGAGCCGTTTTCTTGTAATTAACTGTTGAAAAAAAGTGTTTAAATTTTCGTCGACATTTAAGCTCATCCTACCGAACCGATTTTGAAAAATCAAAAAACTGTTCGAAAGATATTAGTTGGGAATGATGCTGATTAATTTTAGGTGAAAATCTACCGAGCCGTTTTCTTGTAATTAACTGTTGAAAAAAAGTGTTAAATTTCGTCGACATTTAAGCTCATCCTACCGAACCGATTTTAAAATATCAAAAACTGTTCGAAAGATATTAGTTGGGAATGATGCTGATTAATTTTAGATGAAAATCTACCGAGCCGTTTTCTTGTAATTAACTGTTGAAAAAAAGTGTTAAATTTCGTCGACATTTAAGCTCATCCTACCGAACCGATTTTGAAAAATCAAAAACTGTTCGAAAGATATTAGTTGGAATGATGCTGATTAATTTTAGGTGAAAATCTACCGAGCCGTTTTCTTGTAATTAACTGTTGAAAAAAAGTGTTAAATTTTCGTCGACATTTAAGCTCATCCTACCGAACCGATTTTAAAATATCAAAAACTGGTCGAAAGATATTAGTTGGGAATGATGCTGATTAATTTTAGGTGAAAATCTACCGAGCCGTTTTCTTGTAATTAACTGTTGAAAAAAAATGTTAAATTTTCGTCGACATTTAAGCTCATCCTACCGAACCGATTTTAAAATATCAAAAACTGTTCGAAAGATATTAGTTGGGAATGATGCTGATTAATTTTAGGTGAAAATCTACCGAGCCGTTTTCTTGTAATTAACTGTTGAAAAAAGTGTTAAATTTTCGTCGACATTTAAGCTCATCCTACCGAACCGATTTTAAAATATCAAAAACTGTTCGAAATATATTAGTTGGGAATGATGCTGATTAATTTTAGGTGAAAATCTACCGAGCCGTTTTCTTGTAATTAACTGTTAAAAAAAAAAATTAAGCCGTTTTTCATGGAACTTTTTTTGGCGATATACATCATGGTCTTATAGAACTTACTGTAATATTACGGCCTTACAACAAGTAGTTTAATTTTAAAAATTCGTCAAAGTTTGCTAAAATTATTATCGTTTTTTTTTAAAGTAGGATTAATGAAGTATATTATTTACACATTTTTTTTTGATTAAGTCGATTATTTACACATTTCGGGAAGTTCATGTAACTTGCCTCAAGGCTAAATACCAAACCAACTAGTTTATTAACTTCCCGAAGGAGAAGTTTATGTTTTCATCAAAAAATCCGATTCGCTAATTTTATGTTTTCTCGACGTTTCAAGCCATTCTGAATCGAATGAGACCAAATTTGGAAAAAGTATGTGTGTGTGTGTGTGTGTATGTGTGTGTGTGCGTGTGCACTAACAGATTTTTTGCCGTAAATCGACGTTTTCTCGAAAACGGCTGGGTCGATTTCAAAAATTTAAAAGCCATTCGATGTATCTCGACGAGAACTATTGTTTGTCAGTTTTGTGCGACGATCGGCCAAGCCGTTTCTTTATAAATGGCAGAAAAGTGAAAAATTTTTCGTCTACGTTTTAGCCCGCAATTCTGAATCGATTTTGATAATTCAAAAACCGTTCGAAAGATATTGGTTGGGAATCGTGCTGATTAGTTTTTGGTAGAGATCGGCCGGGCCGTTTTCTTGTAATAAAGTTTTTAAAAAAAAAATTTCGACGATTTTTATGATTATTTTTTTGACGATAGATACCATAGTCTTCTAGATCATACTAAAATATTACGGCCCTACGACAACTGGTTCAGCTTTAAAAATTCGTCAAAGTTTGCAAAAATCAGTATGGTCTTTTTGGCATTTGTCAAAATTAGACTTTTGATCGACGTTTTCTCAAAAACGCCTGAACCGATTTTAGAAATTTAAAAGCCATTTGATGTATTTCGGTGAGGACTATCGTTTGTCAGTTTTGTGCAACGATCTGACAAGCCGTTTCTTTGTAATTCGAAAAAACTTTTCGTACATATTTAAGCTCATCCTACCGAACCGATTTTAAAAAATCAAAAACTGTTCGAAAGATATTAGTTGGGAATGATGCTGATTAATTTTAGGTGAAAATCTACCGAGCCGTTTCTTGTAATTAACTGTTGAAAAAAAGTGTTAAATTTACGTCGACATTTAAGCTCATCCTACCGAACCGATTTTAAAAAATCAAAAACTGTTCGAAAGATATTAGTTGGGAATGATACTGATTAATTTTAGGTGAAAATCTACCGAGCCGTTTTCTTGTAATTAACTGTTGAAAAAAAGTGTTAAATTTTCGTCGACATTTAAGCTCATCCTACCGAACCGATTTTGAAAAATCAAAAACTGTTCGAAAGATATTAGTTGGGAATGATGCTGATTAATTTTAGGTGAAAATCTACCGAGCCGTTTTCTTGTAATTAACTGTTGAAAAAAAGTGTTAAATTTTCGTCGACATTTAAGCTCATCCTACCGAACCGATTTTAAAATATCAAAAACTGTTCGAAAGATATTAGTTGGGAATGATGCTGATTAATTTTAGATGAAAATCTACCGAGCCGTTTTCTTGTAATTAACTGTTGAAAAAAAGTGTTAAATTTTCGTCGACATTTAAGCTCATCCTACCGAACCGATTTTGAAAAATCAAAAACTGTTCGAAAGATATTAGTTGGGAATGATGCTGATTAATTTTAGGTGAAAATCTACCGAGCCGTTTTCTTGTTATTAACTGTTGAAAAAAGTGTTAAATTTTCGTCGACATTTAAGCTCATCCTACCGAACCGATTTGGGAATGATGCTGATTAATTTTAGGTGAAAATCTACCGAGCCGTTTTCTTGTAATTAACTGTTAAAAAAAAAATTAAGCCGTTTTTCATGGAACTTTTTTTGGCGATATACATCATGGTCTTATAGAACTTACTGTAATATTACGGCCTTACAACAAGTAGTTTAATTTTAAAAATTCGTCAAAGTTTGCTAAAATTATTATCGTTTTTTTTTAAAGTAGGATTAATGAAGTATATTATTTACACATTTTTTTTTGATTAAGTCGATTATTTACACATTTCGGGAAGTTCATGTAACTTGCCTCAAGGCTAAATACCAAACCAACTAGTTTAATTATTTTTTCTGCCTCCTTGATGGCTTTATTTTTGGACCTTTCATCTTTTTTCAATTCTTTTTCTTCTTCTAATTTTCATTTAATTAATTGTAATTGTATAATTGTATAATAATAAAAATATTAGTAAACTAAAACAGTCATAATTTAAGCGTTGATAAAACTGACATTTTTTTATTAATAATTTTATCACTTAAAAGATGTATTTACAAGATTTAAATACAATCTTTCATTTATACCAATGAATATTAAATGTAAATTTATCACTTTACTACGAAAAATAGTAAAAAAAAAATATAAGATAACAATAAATATTATTATTTTTACATTTAATGAACAAGTGACTAAAAACATGTGACACATAACCTAGCTTTTAGAAGGTTAGAATTGCAGGGTCAACAACTGTGACATACACTTAAAATTGAGTCTAGTTATTGACCCTCAAATTTCAGTAATAAAACTAAATTTAATATGTTTTATAAATATTTTAAAATAAATTTTAATTAATTATTGACTTATTTGTATATTTTTAGTTAGATTTTCGTACTTACATCATAATTAGTGCACGAACTCAATTGTCGTAGCTCCTTACATAAACTGTTTAGACTAAAGCTAAAAAATGGCTTCCACAGTCACTTTTGGTTTAAAAAATTTTTTTTATTTAGTTAATATTTTTTATATTTTTTAATTGACATTAATGAGGCATAGAATAAATTACTGTCAATTAAGAAAAAATTTATTTTCACATTAAATGTATAGTTTTTTAATTAATTCCAAAAAAAGTTGAAAAGGTCAGAAACTGGGCCAGGGTCAATAATTGGGTCTTTTACCTTAGTATACTTTGCACTTTAAGTAAAGTAGTTGAAAAGGTTAGGTATTCTTAAACTTTTTAAATAACATACCGACCTAAACAAACTAATTCCAAAAACCCAATATGGGTTCAGGAATCACCAATATACTATACATCCTCTATCTATATTAAATACTCACATTAAAAAAATTAAAGTAAAACAACATACCGGAATGATATTATTAGACATAGAAAAAGCCTTCGATACTGTTTGGCACGAAGGGTTGCTATTCAAAATATTTTGCCAAAAGTTTCCAACAAACCTAACACACATAATAAAATCTTATCTCGAAAATAGATATTTTAGAGTCATGATCAATTCCTCACATTCAAAAACCATCCTTATTATCTCCGGACAAATTACATACGGACTCCTCCAAGGCTCCAACCTTTCACCCGCACTATTTACCTTTGACACACATGATTTTCCACATTATAACGACACCGAACTATTGATGTTCGCTGACGACACCGCCATTTTCACGTCAAACAAATCTATCAAAAAATAGAAAAGAACTTACAACACCACTTTCACAACATATCAAATTACTTCGGAAAATTAAGTTAAATGTAAAGAAAAAAGAGGCTATTTTATTTACTAGAAAAATAAAAAAAAAATTCCTCAAGGACCAATTAAAATTAAAAACGCGATCATGGAAAATACAAGTTAAATACCTAGGACTATTATTAGATAGGAAAATGAACTTTACATCAATGACTAATAATGAACTGGCTCTCAGTCATTCCATAATGCAAAAAATTCAATCACTTTTACGTAATAAGAAACTGAATCTAAAAAATAAAAGACGGCTTTATCTTGCACTGATAAGACAAATCCTCACAAAACTATAACATCAGAATTATATTAAATAATTTTTTTAATGAAAATACAAATAAATATTACTCTAACAAAACATTACACAAAGAGGCTAATATCCCACTTATAGCAGAATTCATAACAAACCTAAGTACCAAATTTTTGAACAACTGTGAAACGAGTGAAACTTTAACAATTAATAATTTATCAAATATAACATAGTTTTTAGTCGTAACTGTTATCATTTTATTCTATTTAGTTTTAAGAGTGTACATAACTTGTTAACTAGTTTTAAGATTTACTAACACAATGAAGTAAGAAGTATATATATATATATATATATATATATATATATATATATATATATATATATATATATATATATATGATTTAGTAGTTGATTTTGATGTTGAGATATATGAGTAAGTTCTTGTGGGGCGAAACATCAAAGTATAAAAAGCAAAGATTTATAAATTAATCTTTAATTCCAAACGTTTCGACATTCAATTTAATGTCATCATCAGTGGATATTAACGTTGGTAGGTTACATCTAGAGAGTGTACACGACACTAGAAATTAGCACTAACATTTATACAACTAACTTGTCAACCCCATGCATGTAAAAAGAAAAATGATAATTTTATTTGAACAAAAATATGAGTATAGTTAGGTAATTTCTGCCACGACTTCTGTACTTTGCAAGTTCCGAGGCTTAGGTGAACGACAGTGTGTGTGACACAAGTTTAGATAATAGGGTTAAGAATACTGGGGTTTCAGGGACCACTGTAAATACGTTAGGGACATCTTAGTTAAGGACTCTATTAGACAATAATAGATGAGTAATAAGATTAATAATAAGATTATTTCGCATGAGTTTAGTGTAGTAGATAATAGATTATCAATTAAAGTAGATGGCATAATAGGGTTAGATTTTTTGAAAACTCTTATAGTCAATGTAAATTTTAATAATGACACAATAGATTTTAAGGACTCAAAGCCCATCCCTTCAAATAATTCACCTTCAGTTGAGTTAAAGCCTCGTTCAGAGACTGTAGTCAGGGTTTCTACAAATATTAATTGTTTAGAAATTATTGAAAGGAAGGAACTTGCCGAAGATGTATTTGTAGCAAATTCTTTAGTTTCACCTTCAAATCACACTTGTCTGGATAATGTTATTAACTGTAATGAAGATAAAATAGTAAGAGCCGAACTGTATTCATTCTTGTATTCCCGTTATATTCAGAAAATCATATTGTTCTTTTTAAAGTTAAATTTTTTGAATTTTAGAAGTATTGTCTAAAAATCAGTAAAAAATGCAAAGAAATTACAATGTTTGATAAATTATAATGTTTGATATGTATTATTTCTGCATAGTTAATAATTATTAAATTTAGAGCATGGACACGACTAGGTATAAAAAGAAAATTAAGATTTTTGTTCCAAAGTAAATTTTGCGTTCATTTTCCATATTTGTTCCATTTCCACAACCTTAACCAAGCATGTCTTCAACATTCAAAGTTCATCAGATGCGAAACATTTGCAACAAGAACAAAAGCTGGAATTCAATTTCTCAGAATAAACATGCCATTTTCTAACCTCTGACTCCCCGTTGTTTATTTGCCTGATTATAATTTGTTTATATTTTTTAACAAAATCTGTTTCAACTAAATCAGCTCGCAATTTTTCGTCAATAATGCCCAATGAATAATTTAAGCTTTCCCAGGCTTGCGCTTATGGGATTGAACACTAGATAATTTCTTTTTAAATTCCACGGTAACTTCAAACAAAGAAAAGATTAAATAAGTAGATTAAGTAAAGCTGTTATTTACTAATTTGCACAGTTATTAATTGGTTAATTGTTTCTACTGATAACTCATTGCAAAATTAATATGCTTTTTATATCTCCGTATTCCCAGTTAAGTTAAATTGTGCATTATAATTTATTTATTAAGTGTTCTAAATTTCATATAAATAATAAAAATGTAAATAATATACTATAAATTAAATTTCCAAAACTCAATTTGGCGCCCCCTAAGGCGTGCGCCTGCATTTTTTGCATGCATCGCATGCAAGACAAGACCGGCCCTGCTCAGTGACATGAGAAATCATCAATAAAATGATTGGTCAACAATGTGTTAAATTGAAAAAGCCAGCATAAGTAAACAAAACCATTTAAGATGGAAAATATTTTTATAATTTTTTTTTATAATTTTATTTGAACAGCAATCAGAACTAATGGGTTCTATGAGCTGTTGTGAGTAAGATCTTTACAAACTACGTTTGTTTTATTACAGATGGCAACCCAAACAGTTGTCACATCTCTGTATGATAAATTTTTATTACAATCTCTGTAATAGGGCAAGTATTGTGTAACAATGCCGGTGAGGGCTATTTTCACTTGGAAACATATTGCTATCTATATTTCCAAGTAAAAATCTTTGTCAATGTTGCCTGACAACAGGCTGCTCGAAGTGGGAATCGAACCCGGGACCTCTGAAACTAGTCCCGTTGCTCTTAACCGCTTACCTACGGGCGAGCCCAAGATGGAAAATATATAAATAATAAAATGATATCAGATCAACAAGGTTTATCCTTTTAATTAATATTGGAGAAAGGAAATCAATATTTTTTGCCAACTACTGATAAAATGTGTCTTAAAATGTTTCATAAATTACAACATATTTAATTTTTGCGATCAAATTAACTCTGTTATAAAAAACATGCAAGAACTCACTTAATACGATCGCTTACTTCAGTTACCTCAAATAGCTCCTAAATAGAGGACAATTTCGTTATGTAAGACATTCTTCATGTTGAATAGTATTTCTTCACCGACACCTAAAAATAAAAATGATTATAATATTTTATATAAAGAAATAAAAATAATCAGGTGTTTGAAAAGTAATTTCGTTTTTAATAGATTTTTTGATGAATAATTTTTATGTAATAAATATTTTATTAGATTATATATTGGCTGTTTAACTCAGACATCTTCATTCAAATTTCTGGGAGTAGTGTAATTCCAGGATCATAAATTTTTTGGTTGTTATTGAAATAACTGAAAACAGATATGTCTTTTAAAATCTCACCAAACACACAGCATCACCTGTTTCTGGTGAATATTGGCTTGCAACTGGTTTGAGAAAGTTCTTCTTTTTTGCTTCATGAGCAATTGCATGAGATACATTGTATTCAACTCAATTTTCATTTCTAGTTGTAATTTTCTTCAAAAACCAATCATTTTCACATAAGTGATTCGCAGACTTCAATGAAGCAACACAGGTTTCTTCATTCTTTTAATCAATTAATTAATTAATAATCTTTTTTGTATGAGTACGGTCTTGTATGAGTACGTCAAGGTTCATTCCATAACCTATGACGGTGATCGAGTGAATGAATCCATGGTGCATTCACTGGGAGCACGTACGAAAATTGAGTATTCCGGTGCAAAACTTTTCATTCCTCACCCAGCAACTGGTCACAGTGTGTGGTTATTTCCAGATTCCTGCCACATGTTGAAAAATGCTCGCAATGCACTTGTGGAAATGAAAATGTTTACTGGCAGCACGAACCAAACCGTTGACTGGGCACACATTTTAGGTCTATGCAAAATACAGGAAGACCAAGGTCTTCACTATGCAAACAAATTGACAGCACGACACTTTCATACTTCTGAAAATAAGATGAATGTTAGATTGGCAGACCAGGTTCTGAGCAACACTGTAAGTAAAGCGTTGATGGCTTTAGAAAAACAAAATATTATTTCTGGTTGCAACATTCAAGGGACAGCTGAATTCTGCAAAATCTTTAATAACGCATTTGATATTTTGAATTGTAGAAGCATAAATAATAATATATATAGACAGCCCTTAAGAATTCCGTTATGCGAAGAGAACAAGCAAAAATTGAAAAAACGTGCACAAGAAATTGAAAATTATATATTAGGATTGAAACATGGAGAGAGCAGCTTGTAATATCGGGACAAAGAAAATGTGGATTTGTTGGTTTTATCATCAGCCTGCGGAATATTTTTTCTCTTTTTGAAGACCTCCAATCTATATACCAATATAAATATCTCCTGACTTACAAACTGCTTCAGGATATGCTGGAATCTTTCTTCTCGACAATTCGAATGCGAGGTGGATTCACTAATAATCTAACTTGCTATCAATGCGTCGTTTGACTTGCCATCAAGAAATAATCGTTTCCGATAAAGGAAATTGTTCTCCGGATAAAATTCCGATTTTGACGGTTGCAAGTGCAAATAATTCGGAAAATCTGAAGTCGGACGATAATTATGAAGATGAAGAATTTCAAGAATATGAACTTTTTGATTTTAATTTTGAAATATCGTCGCAGTTCGTCGAAGAAGCCGTGAAGTACATTTCGGGTTTTATTGTCCGAAAATTTAAATAATGTTGCTGGAGTAAAACCTGTTCTGAATGCTTCGCAAGTATTGTAGGAGAACCGGGAAATTCGACATTGATCGATATAAAAAATCGAGGATATCTTTCATATCCTTCCGATGAAATGTTTAATTTATGTTTATATATAGAAAGCCTCATTCGAAATTCTTTAAATTTAATGTACAAAAGTTCACATAAAAGCATGATTCTCCGAAAGTTGAATGACTTGGGACTTGCACATCTTGTTAGATCAAGCCATTTCCAGCAATTTGTCCAGCATTATCATGGCCTTATCAACTTTGTCGGAAAAATGTACTTAACAATTAGAATGCACCATGAAGAACATAAAAAAGCAAAGTTGATAAATATGTACGCCACTTTCACACGAAAATTGTGCTTTTTTGAACACCAATAATAAATATATTACATTTGAACAAATATTTCATTATTTCTTTCTAATTACCTATAATAGCTCTAGCCAACTGTTCTTATTTTCAGTGAATTTTATAATGTGTAAAATATATATTTAATTTTTTTTAATTTCCTTTAAGGGGTTAGGGGTACTTGGAGGTACGAAAAAATGAGATTTTTGAGTATTGTTTTTTGGTTATTAAACGATGTTTTTTTACTAATATCAATACGGCATCATTATACAATGTTTTGACTTGAAACAAAAATTTCAGAAAAAAACATTAATATTCCCAAAGTTATAGCTGTTTTTGTTGACCCTGTTTCAAAAACGGTCCTGGCGGTGACCATCATAACTTCTTAGAGATTCATCTGAATTCAATCAAATAAAAAAAATAGATAATCCTGGGCCTGATCGAAAGTTTTCTTTTTTTTGAAAGAAATAACAAAATGGTAGCATCAGAAATAAAATTTTTAGATTTTTGGATAAAAAATCAACAGTTAATTGGACTTAAAAATTTGAAATTTTTGAAAAAATAAAAATTCTTTGATTAGGCCCGAGTTTATTATGTATTATAAAAGCTGTATAAATTTCATTAAAATTTACTAAGCGGTTTTTGAGTTACAGTGGTCACCGGTTCAAAAAACATAGTTTTGAGAAAAACGCGTTTAAAGTTTTACATTAGATTTACGTACAGAAATTCGAATTATTGAATTACTTAAACCGAGTCAAATGTAAATTTCGGAAACTTGTACATCAGTCATTGTGCAAGTTTCCGAAATTTACATTTGCTGTTGCCTACGAAGCATTCCGCCCTCCCGATTGTTCTCGTTGGCGCGCTGATCTGCCACTTTCACACGTGCAGCATCCAATTTTTCAGCTTACCAATGGGAATTATACCCACAATTAGGGTATAAATGAATAATAATGATTATGTATATATTTAAATTTTTTCTGATTATGGATTCAATCTTGAACTACACATCTTGAAAGTAAAATATCATCGTAAATCGGTTTAAAATCTTTTAAAACATCAGGAGGTGAGGGAGAATAATCTTGAGTATAAGTATCGAGCTCTCCACTTGCGTCAACGTGCTGGTAAGAGTCCAATAACTCAAAAAGTAATCATCGGATCAACTTGAAATTTTCAGAGAACATTTTCAAGATATTACACTTAATGAAAATGAAAAAAAATAAAAATCGATTTTTCAAAAATTCCAAGTACCATGGCAATTTTCCAAGTCACTTATATAAAATTGGTATTAGGTCTTCAGCTATCTGTGAATGTGGAGAAGAAGACGGAAATATAGAACATATTATTATGAAATGTTGCAGGTATATAAAACAACGAGAAGAAATGCTGGACAAATATTATGACGACAAAAGTATAATACAACCAATTGCATGGATTTGCATTTGCATTTGCAATTTATTGTAAATTCTAAATTAGTTATATAATTTTAATTTAGTAATAAGATGTTATGTATTTATTCTTAATGTATATTCATTATGTTTGTATATGACCAAATGTTATATAACGAAGTCAAATAAAAAAAAAAAAATAAATAAATAAAAAAAAATTGGTTGTTTTTTTTTAAATAGATTTTTTTTTTATGAAATCATGAGCTTTTTGGAAATCGTTGGTACTAAAGTGGTATTTTCTAGAACCCATCAAGATCTCTTAAACCAAGTTAATTCTAGAGGGAATACGATTATTTTTAATTTTGGTGGAAATGGCACTCATAAACTATTTGATTTAAATGAAAAAAAAATTGTATGCGTCCTTTATCTGCATGATAGCTCACTCATTTTACACGCAGAAATACTCATTTTAAAGCTTATTTTTAGTACTATAAAACCTCATTTTCATATCTAGCTTAATATTGTTCCTACAACACTTTATAGAACACCGATTTATTAAGATTTTAATTGATATGATTTTGTTCATTACATGATTTACATGATTAACATCGTTAAAAATTTCAGTAGCCAGTAACTTGAAAAGTAATTGCTTTTTTAAAAAAGATTATTAAACATTTTTCTCTTCTAATTAGTTTTTTTATCGATATCCGATGTTATTTTGGAAGAGATACAATTGCACCGTCCGTGAAAAGGGACGTCATTCCCCCGGGAAGCGGCGAAGGAGTATAAATTATTTTCACTTCTAAACTTGAGAGTAACATGAACCTAATTCCAAAATTCCATGCAAATTGGAGCATATTAAAAATATTCAGATATATAAATATATCAAGAATGAATTAATGAATTTATTATTGTATAGATAATAATTTATACTTTATCGACTTTTAAGATAAAAAACGAACACGTGAAGAACTCTCTTCTCAACAGCAGTAGCGTGCCTTCGCGGGGCCTCGTATCAAAATTTGTTTGGGGGCCCCCTTAAGAAGAAATTTTTTACCACAAAATATGAAAATACATAAAATTAGAAGAATAGTTATTTATCAGTCTAATTATTTTTCTATTTAATTTTCTATAATTTTACGAGCTTTTCATAAATGATCCAGATAAAAATATTCTCCCCTTATTCGAAAAACTGAATTATTAAGAGATCTTTAGATTCTAAAGTTTCTGTCCCTAGGAATAATAGTGACAGGTCTGATAGACATTTTTGTCCTAAAGTTTTTACGTAATTTTTTTTAGTTTTAATTTTGAATTTCGTCGTATTCGTGAAGCACATACAAAGTTTCAAAATCTTTTCAAAATATTTTGCAGCAGAAATAAATTCTTTTGAAGCATTAGCTTACAAGTTGAAGTTCAATACCGCTCGATAACTACGTCCAAGTTATTTAATTTTTTATAAATCATTGGTTTGCTTTAGATATTTCTTACGTTCGTTGGGCCCCCCTGGCCCGGGTCACCGTTTCAAGCCATTCTGAATCAAATGAGACCAAATTTGTAAAAAGTATGTATGTGTATGTGTGTGCGTGTGTGTGAACAGATTTTTTGCGGTAAATCAACGTTTTCTCAAAAACGGCTGGACCGATTTCAAAAAATTAAAAGCCATTCGATGTATCTCGATGAGGACTAGCGTTTCTGAGTTTTGAGCGACGATCGGCCGGGCCGTTTCTTTGTAAATCGCAGAAAAATGAAAAAATTTCCTTCCACGTTTTAGCCCGCAATTCTGAATCGATTTTGAAAATTCAAGAACCGTTCGATAGATATTGGTTGGGAATCGTGCTGATAAGTTCTTGGTAAAGATCGGCCGGGCCGTTTACTTGTAATAAAGTTTAAAAAGAAAAAATTACGACGATTTTTATGATTTTTTTTTGTCATAATCAAAGTCTTGTAGATCATACTAAAAATATTACGGACCTATGACAAGTCGTTTAATTTCAAAAATTCTTCAAAGTTTGCAAAAATTAGTATCGTTCTTTTGGCAATTGTCAAAATTAGACTTTTGATGGACGTTTTTTCAAAAACGCCTGAATCGTTTTCAGAAATTTATAAGCTTTTAAAGAATACTCCGAGTTAACGTGTTCGTTCGTTTTCAATTATGTATAATAAATCCACTCGGAATACTTTTAATTACTCATAAATTAATCTATATTTTATTGATTAAGTCGATTATTTATACATATCGTGAAGTTCATGTAACTTGCCGCAAGGCAAATTACCAATACCAACTAGTTAAACCATAAATTTTCATAAAGATCGAACGTCACTATTTAATCAATAAAATTAAAAGAAGAAATTGTTAATGGAAGATTATGTAATAATTAAATTTAAGAAAGTGGTATTTGTTTTAAATTTTTATTAAAAAAATACGTTTTTTAATTTCCATTTATTTTAACGTTGAATATATTCACTAATATTTCATGTTTGATTTTCAAGAAAAATTAAGTTTTATGTATTTTTTGTTATTTTTATATTATTACAACTAAATTATAATTATACCTCTAAATTAATACTTGACTCTTCTGCCTTTTGTATAATTTCATAATTTAAAGCCATAAAATATAAATTAGTCGAAGTTGGTTTGCTAATTGTGATAAAATTCATTAACAATTGTTTTAGCCAGTAGTAACACAGCGTGTAAATGACTATTAACGTTTATTAAACAAAATTAGATAAATTAAACATTGAGTACCACGATGGGGCCCCATCGGAAGACATTGACACGGGCCCCGGAGGGTCTAGTTACGCCACTGCTTCTAGATATTTTTTGAGAAAGTAAATTATTTTTGTATTGTGATTTAGTAAAGTAAGACAAAATACGATTGCATTTAAAAGTTAAAAAATAATAATCTGCCAAATTGAATTAAATACTAAGTTTGATGTGTAATCACTGACAGACGCATGCGCAGACTGCATCACCTGTTAGACGCATGTTGACTGTAAATCTTATGTTATTTTAATTTTTGGCACATCTCAGCAGCTTTTCGGCAATAATAATGTAGACATTACATTTTCCTTATTTATAATCATGAATTTATTATATTTTAATATTGCCTTAGCCTATAAGTGAATAGAAATGTTTAGCAAATGACAGTCTTCATTTGTTTTTAATGTCAAACCATGCCTTAAATATTTTCAAAGTCAAACAATGATAGGCGGCTTTTTGTAATTTTTTCCATTTATTTCTACAATCTAAGTATATTTCTATGAATCAAAAAATTCTAGAAAATTTTTCGAATAAACTTCAGGAAGATTCATGAAAATCCGAATTATATATATATTATATATATTTATTTATATTTATAATCATACAACACAATTGTACAATTATAGATATTGATGGTACATAACTCAAATTAATAGATAATAATACATACTATATTAAATGAAATATAATTTAAAAAAACAAATGCTCACTTAAAATCTTATTCTAATTTTCACAGAATAATTCACTGAAAGTTATAACTCAAATACTCATTAATAGAGTAAAAAACTTGCTCTTTGAAAATGTGTTGAGTAGTTTATAAAATTTCCTATCTCCAACTTCTCTAATACCTAGAGCCAGCTTATTGCAAAGCATTATGCCCAGACCATCTAAGGTATTAAATGAGGAGTCCAGTTTCAATGTGGGACCTTTTACAAGTTTATGTCTTGTGTCATAATAAATACATTCGGGATTTGGGTTTAAATTAAACAGGCTGCCATTATTTTTTATAAAACAGAGCGTGATTAGGAGAAAAATTCATGGAACGGGTAGAATCTTGTGCTCATGGAAAAAAAGGTCGACAAGATGTAGTGGCTGAAAGGGAAAACATAACTCTGATTGCTTTTTTCTGTAATTGAAAAACTGATGTTAGTAACGGTGAAAACACCCAAAATTGAATGCCGTAAATTACATTTGAATAAAAATATGAGTAATAAATTGTGAAAAGGCTCTCTTTGCTTACTTTCATTTTTAAATTACGAAACATAAAGCAGGTTTTTGATAATTTAGGATTCAGAGTGTTAATAATGTGATGATCCCATTTCATATTGTTACTAATATATATACCAAGAAATTTTGTATTATTCAAAAACTCATAAGTGTTATTATTAAGAACAACGGGAAAATGTCTCGACAAATTTTATTATTATTATTGTTATTAATTATTATTATATAATTAATTTTGTTTTGTTATTATATTATTTTGTTTAGTTTAGTTTCGTATTATATTATTCAATACAAGATTATTATTTTAGCCAATTAGAAACTGAGAGCATGACATTATTGAGTTTTGTTAATAGTTGTTCGTGAGTTATTGCTTTAATGACTAAACATGTAAATATATATATATATATTTCAAAGTAACTGGCAGCCCATTCGTCGAAATAAAAAAGGTATAAAGTATAAAAACTTTTAATTATACGTTTCGACACAAGATGCGTGTCATCATTCAGCAACTACAACAATTTGAAAATTTTATTAACTAATATAAACAACAATAAAAATTAATTATAGCATAGAGAAACATTATACACACCACAGGACAAAAACACTCAACAAAAATTTATTTTAAAAAATTAAACTTAATAACATATTAGAAAAAACATTTTTTAGAAAAAAATTATGTATAACTAAAAGATTTGAAAACTAATTTTACTAAAAGTTATGAAATACATCATTGTGAAGCTAGAAGCACGCCCATACCGAGCATCTAGACTCGACTGAATTATTTCAATAGGCGTGTTGATAGGAATGGGAGGGGACGCGTCAAGGACAAATTCTACGCTGCAAGAGAACGCATCGAATACAGAGGTTGAGCTGGGATTGATCAAAAGGAAAAAGCAAACCAAGTAAAAGTTAAAACAAAAAAACAAAATTGTAAAAAAATAATATAAAAGAAATAAGAAAATTAATTTTTTGTTTTTTTAATAAAATCAATAACTATCTGGTAACTATCATGTAAAAGGTGGGATGAATTGCGTTTGTTAACACAAGAGGAGGAATTTAATGAAATAAAAAAGGATTCAGCAAATTTTCTAAGGTCACTATTTTTTTCGATGTAAAGAATAACAGGATGTGAAGTGTTAAAAGTGTGATTGAGATTGAGCATATGATCGGAAAACATCGTTTTGAATTGGTTTGGATTTTTTGAATTATAAATATGTTGATTAACTCTCTTATAAATATACTGGGAACTTTCTCCAATATAACACATATTGCAATCATTGCAATCCAACCTGTAAACAGAATCGGTGACCCTATCAGACGGGGTTCCAGACTTAAGAATCGAAAAAAGGCAATTAAAAGTATTATCAAAACTAAAGACTAATCGGAATTTTTCTGAAGAAAATAACTTTTTTAAAAAATACGAAAAATTGCTTAAAAAAGGCAAACAGATAGTTCCTTTGTATTGGGCGGAAGAGGAAGCTATTGAATTTGAACAAGAAGGTGAAAATGAATTATTAGAATTCGTTTGTAAATAAATTAATCTATTATTAATGATGTTGTTGACCAAGTGCGAAGGGTAACTATTGTCTTTGAGAACGGAACGAATAAGGGTCAAATTTTTTTCCCAAAACATACTGTTACTTAGTAAAATAGCCCTGTCTATAAGAGAGATAATGACCGAAATTTTAATGGAACGCGAATGAAAAGACAAATAATTTAAATATCTTCCTGACCACGTTGGTTTCTGATACCAATCAGTCAGGACAGAATTGTTAACTTTATTTTTAGTAATTCTTAGGTCTAAAAAACTAATAGAGTCATCCGACTCAATCTCACAGGTGAACTGCAAATGTTTGTTAAAAGAATTAAAAGAGTCTAATGTGTCTACAATATGAGAATCATCAAGGCACAACAGAACGTCATCAACATATCTATAATAAAGGTGAGGTGGAACAGAAAGATTAGATAAAACGAAATTTTCTAAAATTTGTAGTGTTAAATCAGCCACAGGGGGGCTAATACTAGAACCCATGGGTAAACCAAAAATCTGCGAATAAAATTGATCATCAAAACAAAAGTACGTGTTAACAAAAATGAAATTTAAAATCGTCTTAAACCAAACCAAGTCAATCGAAGTGTGTGGTTGGATATCATTCCAGCGGGCAGAAACAGCTTCCAAAGCCAAATCCCAAGGAATGTTCGTGAAAAGGGAAATGACATCAAAACTAACAAAGGAAGAATTGGAAGGAATTGTAAAATTCTTTAAATTTTTTTTACTAAATCAAAAGAATTGGAAACATTAAATTTAGATAAAACAGTAACCTTAGAGAGAATGGAGCTGATATGTTTGGAGAGTTTACTTAAGGGAGAATTCAAGTCGGAAACTATAGGTCTGAGAGGTAAATTAGGTTTGTGAATTTTAGGAAGACAATACAACTTGGGAAAACTGGGATGAAAAACTTTTAAAGAAAAACCTAATGATTTGGAGATTTGTTTTTTTGTGATTAAATTGCCAATGAGTTTGTGCGTTTGTCTGTTTAAATGATCGGTGGGGTCGTTAGTTAAAGGTTTATAAAAGGTTTCGTTGTTTATTAAAGCATAAGTTTTTGAAAAATAATCCGACCTATCCAAAACCACAGTAAGATTGCCCTTGTCAGCTCTGGTAACTAAGATATCTGGATTACCCCTCAAAAACTTTTTGCAAATTTTTAAATCTCTAACAATTTCTGACTGTAAAGGAAGGGAACTAAATTTTGAATTATTATTTTTGATGAAAGATAAAAGTTTGTTACAACACAAGGATCTAAATTTTGTTTCTTTATCTGGGTTGTTCAATTTTTTTAAACCAAACTCCAAATTACTAAGTACCTTTATAAAATTAAAATTTG
The DNA here is from genome assembly GCF_003426905.1 of Ctenocephalides felis. Taxonomy (NCBI): domain Eukaryota; kingdom Metazoa; phylum Arthropoda; class Insecta; order Siphonaptera; family Pulicidae; genus Ctenocephalides; species Ctenocephalides felis. The sequence goes on from NW_020538369.1 coordinate 26,109, forward strand.
ATTTGAGAGGAGGAAGAGAAAATTTAGGACCAAGGGCAAAAATGTACTTCAAGTTTGAGGGGATAGGAGTGTTGGAATAGTTTTTGAGCCATTTATCTATCAAATTTTCACTTATCAAAGGTACATTAGATTTATTAAAATTATCCAAAAGCTTATCAAATTTTTTCATGTGAGCCAATTTTAATTTTTTAGAAATTCTGTCATATTTTAAATTCTCAAATTCTAGAAAATTTTCTAAAATAAGAGGTTCTAAAATAGAGGTTAAAACATTTTTTAAATTTTCAATTTTCGATTTGATAGAAGAAATGTAGGAAAAACTATTCTTTATTTCAAGAGACATAGCTTCAAAACTAATGTTACATAACTTTTTGTTAAAGGAAGGAGATGTTAAATGATTAAACTTAAAAAGTAATGATTTAGTGTCAAAAAACTTAGGAATCAATTTGTATTTTCGGCAACGTAAAAGAAAATTTTGTTTAGTGATAGCATTAATCAATTTTAAATTTAATGAAGAAAATGTGGAGAGTTTTACCCTGGTGTGGTATCCATAATGTAACTCAATAAAGTTAAAGAAAGACAGCTGATCAGTAGATGGAGCAGGAACAGCAGGCCCAGAGTAATTTTGAAACGAAGGCGGAGGAAGATGATCTTGAAAACAATTCCGTGGATGAACGCCGAAAGGGTGAAACGGCAATCCATTCCGATGCGAAGAACCATAATGATGAACAGGAAAAAACTGAGGTCCAAAAAACGGCGGTGGGTGTAAGTATAAAAATTGATCCTTTGAAGGCCTAGGAAATGTATCTTGATAGTTTTTTCGACGTTGAAACATATTTCAAAGTAACTGGCAGCCCATTCGTCGAAATAAAAAAGGTATAAAGTATAAAAACTTTTAATTATACGTTTCGACACAAGATGCGTGTCATCATTCAGCAACTACAACAATTTGAAAATTTTATTAACTAATATAAACAACAATAAAAATTAATTATAGCATAGAGAAACATTATACACACCACAGGACAAAAACACTCAACAAAAATTTATTTTAAAAAATTAAACTTAATAACATATTAGAAAAAACATTTTTTAGAAAAAAATTATGTATAACTAAAAGATTTGAAAACTAATTTTACTAAAAGTTATGAAATACATCATTGTGAAGCTAGAAGCACGCCCATACCGAGCATCTAGACTCGACTGAATTATTTCAATAGGCGTGTTGATAGGAATGGGAGGGGACGCGTCAAACAAATTCTACGCTGCAAGAGAACGCATCGAATACAGAGGTTGAGCTGGGATTGATCAAAAGGAAAAAGCAAACCAAGTAAAAGTTAAAACAAAAAAACAAAATTGTAAAAAAATAATATAAAAGAAATAAGAAAATTAATTTTTGTTTTTTTAATAAAATCAATAACTATCTGGTAACTATCATGTAAAAGGTGGGATGAATTGCGTTTGTTAACACAAGAGGAGGAATTTAATGAAATAAAAAAGGATTCAGCAAATTTTCTAAGGTCACTATTTTTTTCGATGTAAAGAATAACAGGATGTGAAGTGTTAAAAGTGTGATTGAGATTGAGCATATGATCGGAAAACATCGTTTTGAATTGGTTTGGATTTTTTGAATTATAAATATGTTGATTAACTCTCTTATAAATATACTGGGAACTTTCTCCAATATAACACATATTGCAATCATTGCAATCCAACTTGTAAACAGAATCGGTGACCCTATCAGACGGGGTTCCAGACTTAAGAATCGAAAAAAGGCAATTAAAAGTATTATCAAAACTAAAGACTAATCGGAATTTTTCTGAAGAAAATAACTTTTTTAAAAAATACGAAAAATTGCTTAAAAAAGGCAAACAGATAGTTCCTTTGTATTGGGCGGAAGAGGAAGCTATTGAATTTGAACAAGAAGGTGAAAATGAATTATTAGAATTCGTTTGTAAATAAATTAATCTATTATTAATGATGTTGTTGACCAAGTGCGAAGGGTAACTATTGTCTTTGAGAACGGAACGAATAAGGGTCAAATTTTTTTCCCAAAACATACTGTTACTTAGTAAAATAGCCCTGTCTATAAGAGAGATAATGACCGAAATTTTAATGGAACGCGAATGAAAAGACAAATAATTTAAATATCTTCCTGACCACGTTGGTTTCTGATACCAATCAGTCAGGACAGAATTGTTAACTTTATTTTTAGTAATTCTTAGGTCTAAAAAACTAATAGAGTCATCCGACTCAATCTCACAGGTGAACTGCAAATGTTTGTTAAAAGAATTAAAAGAGTCTAATGTGTCTACAATATGAGAATCATCAAGGCACAACAGAACGTCATCAAATTCGTTTCTATCAAATCGAAAATTGAAAATTTAAAAAATGTTTTAACCTCTATTTTAGAACCTCTTATTTTAGAAAATTTTCTAGAATTTGAGAATTTAAAATATGACAGAATTTCTAAAAAATTAAAATTGGCTCACATGAAAAAATTTGATAAGCTTTTGGATAATTTTAATAAATCTAATGTACCTTTGATAAGTGAAAATTTGATAGATAAATGGCTCAAAAACTATTCCAACACTCCTATCCCCTCAAACTTGAAGTACATTTTTGCCCTTGGTCCTAAATTTTCTCTTCCTCCTCTCAAATCAAATTTTAATTTTATAAAGGTACTTAGTAATTTGGAGTTTGGTTTAAAAAAATTGAACAACCCAGATAAAGAAACAAAATTTAGATCCTTGTGTTGTAACAAACTTTTATCTTTCATCAAAAATAATAAGTTAATAATAAGTTAAATAATAGTTATTGATTTTATTAAAAAAACAAAAAATTAATTTTCTTATTTCTTTTATATTATTTTTTTACAATTTTGTTTTTTTGTTTTAACTTTTACTTGGTTTGCTTTTTCCTTTTGATCAATCCCAGCTCAACCTCTGTATTCGATGCGTTCTCTTGCAGCGTAGAATTTGTCCTTGACGCGTCCCCTCCCATTCCTATCAACACGCCTATTGAAATAATTCAGTCGAGTCTAGATGCTCGGTATGGGCGTGCTTCTAGCTTCACAATGATGTATTTCATAACTTTTAGTAAAATTAGTTTTCAAATTTTTTAGTTATACATAATTTTTTTCTAAAAAATGTTTTTTCTAATATGTTATTAAGTTTAATTTTTTAAAATAAATTTTTGTTGAGTGTTTTTGTCCTGTGGTGTGTATAATGTTTCTCTATGCTATAATTAATTTTTATTGTTGTTTATATTAGTTAATAAAATTTTCAAATTGTTGTAGTTGCTGAATGATGACACGCATCTTGTGTCGAAACGTATAATTAAAAGTTTTTATACTTTATACCTTTTTTATTTCGACGAATGGGCTGCCAGTTACTTTGAAATATGTTTCAACGTCGAAAAAACTATGAAGATATATATATATATATATATATATATATATATACTAGCTGACCCGGAAAATGTTGTTTTGCTAAGTAAGGTATATTCTAAAGAATTTCTAGAGAATCAAAAATATTAATACTTTAAGTGTATAAGGATGAGTTGTTTTAATTCAATATAATACAATGATGTATTATAAAAATAATAAACCTCATTAGTTTGTCTATATTTTGTCAATAGAATCAAACTGGAAGATTCATACGCTTTCTATAGAAAACATAGTATAATCCATCCAAGTCTTTTTAGTCTTTCGACTTATTGATTACCTTTCAAGTTTTTCAGATTCTTTTTGATTCTGGATTTTGTGTATAATTGTAAAAAATACTACTGAGCTTATACACAATTTTCAAATTCTTGCGAGGGGAGATAGAAAATGAATTAAGTATTTCTTCTTTGACCTGCTTTTTGAAAAGTTTCAAGTAACATTCGATAGAATAAAGTAAATTTAATAATGTATGTAGAGCAGGGCGAGGCACAAAGGTCCAATTTGACTTTGAGCAAATATAAACTATATTGTGAAAACCATAACAATTATATCACAACAAATAACACATATCAAACGAACAATTATCTGACTACGTTCAGTAAACTGCCTTCTACTTCATCATTGTAGAAATGTGCTTTTTTGATGTCTTTTAAAAATTTGTTGTTTAGACCTTTTTACCCTTCAGGCGGGGTAACTTGAAACGGGCAGGTGGCAAAAAGGTTTAAAGCCTTATTATAATTTTAAAGGTATTTTACAAAATAATTTCATTTTTAACTAATGCTAAAAAACTACCAACGGAAGAAAATACTTTTATTACGGATTTTCAAAGAGAACCGTTTATCTCCCTCATTTCAAAGATTACAGTTTTCAAATCAAGGTTATAGCTGGTTATACATATTTTTTCCTGCACTTTCAAATATTGTTGTTAAACAAAGCTTGACTTTACTTATTTTTGACACATCGGTGGTGGACCTCTTTAACCCCGGACCTTCATATATTACTATCTATTCTTCGATAAATTTGGGAAAATTATAACTGGGAAAATGTTATTCGATAGAGTGTCCATTTGATCGATACCAAATTTAGGTTCTGAATTTAAATAACATAAATAAAAAATAATATAACCTAGAAAACGTTTTATAAATACCAATGAGTATATAATTATACAAATGAGATCTTTTAGAGCATCGTGTTTAAGAAAAATATGCCAAAAAGTGCATTTTCATATTAACATTTCAAAAAAGTTGATATTTTGAGTCTCTAGTAACACTTGCGGCCCGTTTACTAACGTTTTTGTATATAAATAAAACTACAAACAAAAACTTACTACAATTTAATCATAATTAAATAATATTCACGTGAAACATTCTATTAAACGCAATTGAACATCATCTGTCAAAAACCTTTGACATTTCACGTATTAGCCACCGTCCATTGTTTTATTTCAATTACTCTTCTACAAATGCTACAAATTTATCATAAATAAATAATATTCGCGTAAAACATCTTATTAAACGTAATTGAACATCATATGTCAAAAGCGTTTGACATTTCACGAAATTGCCACCGTCCATTGTTTTATTTAAATTACGCTTCTACAAAAATTTTCAAATTAAAAATGTAAAGTTTCTACGCGGATTTGAAATAATTTCTCACCTTTTGGACTTTCTCTGAATTGGCACGAATTTTTCAAGACTAAGACTGGCCAAATCGATTCAGCCGTTTTCGAGTTTTATTCGGACATTTGAAAGAGAGCTCCATTTTTATATATAAGATATATAATTATTTCAATATATAAAATGAGTGCGCGTAAGGATCACACGCGATTGAAGTAAAACTTATTTGCTACTGTATAAAGTAGCAAGTTTATGTTGAGTAAAAAAAAATACATCATATAAAAATTTTGAATAATGTTTATTAGTAATATGGTAACACTCGTGATGCACACATTTATTAGTGTCGTCAATCATTATACACATTTATATAATGATAAATTATAAATTATATATTTATGATTGCATTAAAAATATGTATAATATTTACAAACAATAATGTAATCAAAGTCGTACTTGAAATATGACATGATAGTTTTAAAGTAATTGCTGATTAATGAATTCTATAATATTCATTCACACAGTGGATTATGTTAAACAACGCCTAAACAAATATTGTTTTTGCAAATTAACTCATCCTGTAACAATTGTGTTTGAAGAACTTCATGTAATTAAAATTAACATACATTCATTTACTGTTTGTATTTTTTTACTTTTTCGCTGACGATATAATCTCATTCCTTGAACAGCTGTAATATCCGTCTTGCCTAACAAATTGAAGCCATACTTTTATATTTGTTTTATTTATCAAGCCCTGCACATAGCTTGATCTATGAATCATTTGCTTTTTTATGTGAACGTTAATGCAATGATCATCATCAATATTACGAGGTAATAAATTATCCATATTATTAATGTCAACAGGCACATTTATAATTTGGCCCAACATTCCAAATTGTCCATTTGCATATCGCAATCGTCTAATTTGCATGAAACACAACCTAGGTGAAATTAACCTTTCAGATACAGTATCTAGTTTAGGTAGATAATTTGGTATAGGTGGAAATACAAACTCGTTAAATTTACACAAAGCGGGAATTTTACCCGAATATTACCCGAATTCAATATCTTTCGACAAGTTTGACATCCAACCTGATTATTTGAATCAATATTCAAAAAACATTATTAAGAATTTGTTTTTGAGCATCAATTGATATTTCTAAGTCACTTTGAAGCCAAAGTCGATCACATACAGAACATAAATAGCCAAAGCTATCATTTCTTACGCAGCGCAGATTTTTCCTTAGTTTCATTATTTATTTGCGATTATTTGCACTACCATTATTTATGTGGGACGGGATAAAATATTCTTCCGATCCTGACATTTTTATTAACTCACGAATTATACTGCTAACCCATGTCGCGCCTAAAGAAGTTTTATTTCAAAAAATGTTTAGAGAATACGAGCTAAATACAAAACTCAAGTGAAAGTCGACGCATTTTGTTTTGTTTTTGACATATGATTTGACATTTGATGTATTTTTTGTTTTGCTCGCAGACTAGATCGAATAATTGCGATAGCTGCGCTTACTAGCGTCGTAGTCTTCAACTTTACGTTGGCGTTTTCGTTGCATTTGTACGGATTTACAACCATGTCGCGCCTAAAGAAGTTTTCACACCCATGTCGCGCCTAAAGAAGTTTTACTTCAATTATATTTATATGTATAATGTATGTAGATGATTATGGCAAAGCAAGAATGCGACAAAGGGAAGCTGACATGCTCTCGGACGTTGGTTTTGAGTACGAAGGTATAACGCACATCTTCAGATGGGTGTAATGATGATGATGTTTGTACTTTTCCAGCACCACTACCCGTCCCTCGTTTTGTTCCGCAAGAAAGATGCAGCGAACAGGTTGAAAATGAGACAGATTTTAACAAGTTCAACAGTTCCCTATTGGTAAACATATGCCATAAAGCTGCGAAACTATCACCAGATAAATTGAGGATGCAAATAAGTGAATATCTTAAATCCACCCTCCTACATAAAAGAATAATCAACCCAAGAACAGCAAAAAGGAGAACACACCAAAGATGAATAAGAGGCAGCAGCGCAGGCACGCTTACAAAGTGACTCAGAAGCATTGAAACAAAAACCCAAGCAAGTGTATATCTTATATGCTAGACTAAAGGAGCTACTTCGACCCCGCCACTACCTGACGTAATGGTGCAGTTTTGGTCTAACGTATTGACAAACTCAGCCGAAATATCACCAGATGTCCAAGCAGCGAGAAGCGAAGATGTCTTGCATCTGTGGAAACCTGTTTTCACCTCTTTTCACTCACCTCCAGGCAGAAACACGACTCCTGGGCCAGATGGTATAACAGCTAGACTGCTAAAGTCAATGTCAACTGACATCCTGGTTAACTTGCTGAATTTATTACTTCTCATGGATCCGATTCCGGATAGAACGATGGAATCTTATACGACTGTGATTCTGAAGGAAGATAACGTTAAATTACTGTTTCATCGGTTTTAATTATAACATTTAATAAAGTGTTGGCTAGGTTTGCTGAATGAGGTTCAGATTTATAGTCGACGGAAAGCGTTCCAACCGGTTGACGGATGTGCACACAATCTAGATCTACTAGCGCTAGATTAAGGCATCATGGGCACAACAAGCCTTTGTTTTTAACTTCTATAGATGTCGCCAAAGTCTGTGACTCAATATCATATGCTGCGTTAATCAACACGCTGGAATACTACAACCTACCACAAGCCTTCACTCTCTTCTGCCTACATTGGGTATCTTAAAGCAAAGCTCCGGTCAACGGTTGAGAAATTAACTAGAGCACCATTGAAACCACAACTGTTATTTGCGTTAAGAACCATTGGTATTCTTAAGTTACTGCATGAATTAACATTAGGCAATGTCAAAATAGGGGTTTTGAAGTGGCTCGATGATGCAGTCAGAAAAGCAGTACGTACATGGCTGCGCTTAGCTAACGATGTTACTAATGCATACTTTTATGCGAATAGTAAAGACGGGGCCTATCGTTCCCATCATTAAGGTGGTTAGTTTCTCTTAGGAGAAAGAACAGACTGGTTAAGTTGAACTGGGATGACTCCAGTTTATACCAACTGGAGATAGATAAATACGACAAAAAATTAATGAATAATAACAACGTCCTCGCCTCTCAGAAACAACTGGATGAAAGACGGGCCCGGCTACTGCATAAGTCAGTGGACGGTCTCTTGGTTAAATCGTCCAAAGTCCCGTCACAACATCGATGGGTGACTGAAGTCATTAAGTTCCTGACAGGTTAAGACTACGTCAATTGCATTAAATTTAGAATTAATACAATGTCAACGCGGTCCCGAACAACCAGGGGAAGAACAGAAGATAGGAACTGTAAAGCCGGATATAACGCCCCAGAGATGTTAGACCACGTCTTGCAAACTTGTCATCGAAGCCACCATCAGCAAATTAAGAGACACAATGCTTTATATAACTACGTGAAAAGAGCGTCGGAGAAATCACATTCTCGTGTAGATTTAGAGCCAACCTTCAAAACACCTGAAGGCACTCGAAAACCAGATTTGATCGCGACACAGGGTCAGAAGGCAGTTATACTGGATGCCCAGATCCGATCGTTGCCATGACAACGCTGCAAACATTACGCATCCTTTAACAGGATTATTGAATCCTGCAAAAATCCTCAATATAGCCAATGGAAATGATATTGACAACATTTTAATTGAACACTTTACAAATAGTAAATAAATGTCAAATACAATTAATATTCTTTATTGGAACGCAAGGGGGCTTTTCTCCTATGCGGCTGAATTTAAAATACAAAATTGATATAGCCCTTATTTTTGAAACATTACTTAAACCAAAAACAAAATTGTTTATTCCGAATTTTATTGTATACAGAAAAGACATAACAGAAAATGGCGGTTGCGGCACGGCTTTAATCATAAGAACATCGATTAAACATGAGTACATATAAACCAATAACCTCAAACATGCTGAATAACCGCGATTACAATAACCTACGGTAGACAACAAATCGCGGTTGCTTCAGCGTACTTTGCAAATAATGGCTAAAATGGCTAAAATGCCAGACATCCAACTTGGAGATGCAGCAATAAAAACACAAATGGCATTAAACTAAACAACTGTTTTCAATAATTTAGAAGAATTACAGCTACATTTTCCTCATACACCATATAGACTTAGCAATAACACACAATATACAAAACATATCTGCACTTAAGACAATAGAATCCACCAACTCCGACCACAATCTAGTTATATTAAATATAGCAACTGGAAACACTTCAATTTATGCGCAGACACAAAAAAGTACTTCGACTACAAACTAGCAAATTGGCATAAATGCAAACAAATACTAAACAAAAATATTTCTATCAAACAATCGCTTTGCACATCAACTGACATTGACACAGCTGTTAAAAACCTAACCACAAATATACAAAATGCAAACTCCGCATCGATTCCTTTAATTACAAATAATTCTAAGCAAAACATTCCACTTGAAATGTTATAACTAATCAAACATAAAAATAAAATTAAAAAACAATGGCAACTGTCACGAAATCAGCTTCTCAAACCTCTGCTTAACAAACTAACCAAAGAAATATCCGAATCCCTAAAAAATCATTATAACCAAAAATGTAACTAACCAACAAAAACCACAATTTGGCGACTAGCCAAACAACTAACCTCACCTCCTAAACCTATACCACACTTAAAAACAAAAATAAGACCACCTACAAAGCCCAAGCAAATTTAATAGCTTATCAATTCAAAAAGTACATAACCAAAACTCGAGACTAGGTCACGATTACACAAACAATCTTGTCAATAATACTCATAAAATATACTTCTTACATTTTAAACCAACACGTGATATAAAAATGTGGACAAAACCTCGTCATATTAAAAATATCATTAAAAAATATAAAAACAAAAAGGATCCAGGCAACGATCGGATACAAAACATTATTCTTAAAAATCTTCCTAATAAAACACTAGAAGTCATAACAAAAATAATTAATGCAATGCTAGATCTAGGCTTTTTGCCAAATCCATGGAAAACCTCCCTAATCCTACCATTTCCCAAGCCAAAAAAAAACTGAAAACCCTACAAGTTACAAACCTATTAAGGTAAGGGGCCCAGTTTCTGACCTTTTTAGAGTGACGGTGGAGGTTAAACTATAATAATTAATATAAAACTTAACTTAATGAAGAAAATTATAATTTTATCTATTAGTTTATGATTTTTAAAATAAAGTAATGTGCATAAAAAAATTATTTGAACTAAATTTATATTTTAAATTGACGTTTTAAAAATTGACATTAAGAGCTCCAGTTTCTGACCCTCAGAATTCTTCGTGTGGCAGTTTCTGACCCTAACCTAGCCCAATTTCTGACCCTCAAATTTAATCATGATTAGGTTATGAAGTGCTTACTAATTTTAAATAAACTGAAATTAAAATAAATAAATTAAATATTTATTCTAAAAATATATACAGTTTGTTAAAATTTAACGTATAAATAGTTCAAGTCTTGTTATAACATATTACACAAACAAAAAATTAAAATTAATTATTTAAATTACTTGGACTTTTTTTTTATTTTAAGAGCTTTTTGTTTCTTTTTTTCTTCAAGTTTTTCTTTTTTAATTATTTTTTCTGCCTCCTTGATGGCTTTATTTTTGGACCTTTCAGCTTTTTTCAATTCTTTTTCTTCTTCTAATTTTCATTTAATTAATTGTAATTGTATAATTGTATAATAATAAATATTAGTAAACTAAAACAGTCATAATTTAAGCGTTGATAAAACTGACATTTTTTTATTAATAATTTTATCACTTAAAAGATGTATTTACAAGATTTAAATACAATCTTTCATTTATACCAATGAATATTAAATGTAAATTTATCACTTTACTACGAAAAATAGTAAAAAAAAAATAAGATAACAATAAATATTATTATTTTTACATTTAATGAACAAGTGACTAAAAACATGTGACACATAACCTAGCTTTTAGAAGGTTAGAATTGCAGGGTCAACAACTGTGACATACACTTAAAATTGAGTCTAGTTATTGACCCTCAAATTTCAGTAATAAAACTAAATTTAATATGTTTTATAAATATTTTAAAATAAATTTTAATTAATTATTGACTTATTTGTATATTTTTAGTTAGATTTTCGTACTTACATCATAATTAGTGCACGAACTCAATTGTCGTAGCTCCTTACATAAACTGTTTAGACTAAAGCTAAAAAATGGCTTCCACAGTCACTTTTGTTTAAAAATTTTTTTTATTTAGTTAATATTTTTTATATTTTTTAATTGACATTAATGAGGCATAGAATAAATTACTGTCAATTAAGAAAAAATTTATTTTCACATTAAATGTATAGTTTTTTAATTAATTCCAAAAAAAGTTGAAAAGGTCAGAAACTGGGCCAGGGTCAATAACTGGGTCTTTTACCTTAGTATACTTTGCACTTTAAGTAAAGTAGTTGAAAAGGTTAGGTATTCTTAAACTTTTTAAATAACATACCGACCTAAACAAAACTAATTCCAAAAACCCAATATGGGTTCAGGAATCACCAATATACTATACATCCTCTATCTATATTAAATACTCACATTAAAAAATTAAAGTAAAACAACATACCGGAATGATATTATTAGACATAGAAAAAGCCTTCGATACTGTTTGGCACGAAGGGTTGCTATTCAAAATATTTTGCCAAAAGTTTCCAACAAACCTAACACACATAATAAAATCTTATCTCGAAAATAGATATTTTAGAGTCATGATCAATTCCTCACATTCAAAAACCATCCTTATTATCTCCGGACAAATTACATACGGACTCCTCCAAGGCTCCAACCTTTCACCCGCACTATTTACCTTTGACACACATGATTTTCCACATTATAACGAAACTTTTAAACATTATAACCGAACTATTGATGTTCGCTGACGACACCGCCATTTTCACGTCAAACAAATCTATCAAAAAATAGAAAAGAACTTACAACACCACTTTCACAACATATCAAATTACTTCGGAAAATTAAGTTAAATGTAAAGAAAAAAGAGGCTATTTTATTTACTAGAAAAATAAAAAAAAAAATTCCTCAAGGACCAATTAAAATTAAAAACGCGATCATGGAAAATACAAGTTAAATACCTAGGACTATTATTAGATAGGAAAATGAACTTTACATCAATGACTAATAATGAACTGGCTCTCAGTCATTCCATAATGCAAAAAATTCAATCACTTTTACGTAATAAGAAACTGAATCTAAAAAATAAAAGACGGCTTTATCTTGCACTGATAAGACAAATCCTCACAAACTATAACATCAGAATTATATTAAATAATTTTTTTAATTAAATACAAATAAATATTACTCTA
>NW_020538370.1:0-20677 GCF_003426905.1 Ctenocephalides felis
AACCCAGGGCGGTTTCTTCTATTTGGTTCGAAAACTACTTTGAATAGTTCACAATCATAAAGACATAAATGTCCTTGACTGTGTTGGAACTAACTTCTATTTGGATTTTTCAAATAGTTTGGCACAATAAAGCCATCGAATCATTGCCATCACAATGATCATTATAAATCAAATTTCCTTTTTCATTGTCAAGTGTGTGATTCTTCAACAAATAGACCAAGAAAATTGTAATGTAAATAAATCATAATTACTGACACTATCGAAATCAAAATTGTATATGAAATACCGTGTATTATACACTAAATCCTCGTGTTATGCATTTGTCTCAATCAAAGTTAATTCCTTCCATGACATGTTATATGCTCGTGTTATTTTACGTAGGAGCAAACCTATGCTCTCTTCAAATATTCATATCGTCCGTCATATTGAGATAAATGAGTAATTATAGTAAATATTAATCATATTGTTTACTATCTTGTTTTACTTCCAAAAATACTTAATTGTTCTGGTTCCAATAGATTCGCAATTTCGTTATTATATTATCGTTAGTTATTGTTGAACCTCAATAACAGTGCTTTTACTTCAATTCATTCATTATCTCTTGTTTCATGTACGTAATAATTTTTCATTCCATTTATAATACTCCTATTACCAAAGGAGAAATAAAATCGATTACAAATATCTATTATCTTAACATTTCCTATTATTTTCTTTAATATTAATTTTATTTTCTTTTCTGAATTATTTATTTTATTTCCAATTTGTTTTGTTAGCATTCAACAAATAAAGTTTCTTCGTGACAGCTAAATATTATTACTAATTTTACATATTCAAAGACTAAATCACACATTATTTAGTTTTATTATCACAACATTGATATCGAAAAAAATCGCAATTCAAGAAAACTACCGACAAATTTACAATACATTACATACTGATTTACTAACGCGTTTGTTTTTTTAGATTTATTTTCGCTTAACAAGAAACTCATGAGCAAATAAAATTATATGTAATATAGTAGCACACGTAACTAAACAGCTCAATATCATTCGGACGATTTAAAAAATAAATAATAATAAAAAAATGTCACTTTCTAACAATTTTCTAGATTTACTAAAACACGAGTTATGCTTTTTATGTAGTGGATTGGCATGCAACACTCTACCAAATAGAAATAAGAAATTTGAATATAAGAATATTTGAATATTCTTTAAATTCAAGATGTATAACTTGATGTTGCCTTCTATAATTCTAGTATTCTATTGATATGTTTTGGATTTTAAGTTCTCTACATGGTGCACCACTAGTACTACAACCTGGTAATACTTTAATTGCAAGTATTACCTTAAAAGATTTCCATTAAAAAATTTGTCATCAGAGTATTGTTTCACTCATCTTCAGTTGAATTTTGGACAAATAATGAAATTGTTCGCGCCAAACACGCAGCCTACATAGAATGTCGTAATTTCCGATAAGGAGGATAAATGTGGACATATACCTTGTTCGTGGGCTCTCAATGCCCAGAAAACAAACTATTTCTCCATTGAAGGTTCATAAAATATGTAAGGGGTGTAAGCCCCTTCCTGATACTGTGAAATACAAAATTGTCACGGAGAGATGTGTAGCTACATCTTCAAATTATAAACTAATAAAAGTATATGAAGCGAGGGCAGAGTTCACATCCTGTGTTGATAGTGAACAGGAAAAATACGGACAAATAGACCACATCTTATATATAAAAATGAGCTCTCTTTCAAATGTCCGAATAAAACTCGAAAACGGCTGAATCGATTTGGCCAGTCTTAGTCTTGAAAAATTCGTGCCAATCCAGAGAATGTCCAAAAGGTGGGAAATTATTTCAAATCCGCGTAGAAACTTTACATTTATAATTTGAAAATTTTTGTAGAAGCTTAATTTAAATAGAACAATGGACGGTGGCAATTTCGTGAAATGTCAAACGCTTTTGACAGATGATGTTCAATTACATTTAATAGGATGTTTTACGCGAATATTATTTATTTGTGATAAATTTGTAGTAAGTAGTTTTGTTTGTAGTTTTATTTATATACAAAAACGTTAGTAAACGGGCCCCAAGTGTTACTAGAGACTCAAAATATAAACTTTTTTGATATGTTAATATGAAAATGCACTTTTTGGCATATTTTTCTCAAACACGAAGCTCTGAAAGATCTCATTTGTATCATTATTTACTCACTGGTATTTATAAAACATTTTCTAGGTTATATTATTTTTTATTTATGTTATTTAAATTCAGAACCTAAATTTGGTATCGATCAAATGGACATTTTGTCGAATAACATTTTCCCAGTTATAATTTCCCGGAATTTATCGAAGAATAGATAGTAATTTTGAAGGTCCGGGGTTAAAAAGGTCCACCACCGATGTGTCAAAAATCAGTAAAGTTAAGCATTGTTTAACAACAATAATTGAAAGTAGAGGGAAAAAAATGTATAGCCAGCTACAAGCTTGATTTGAAAACGGTAATCTTTGAGAATCCATAATACAAGTATTTTTTTCCGATGGTAGTTTTTGACATTAGTTAAAAATGTAATTATTTTGTAAAATACCTTTAAAACTATAATAAGGCTTTAAATCTTTTTGCCACCTGTCCGTTTCAAGTTACCCCTTCTATAGGGTAAAAAGGTCTAGATAACAAATTTTTGAGAGACGGCAAAAAAGTACATTTCTGCAATGATGAAGTAGAAGGCAGTTTACTGAACTCAGATAATTGTTCATTTGATATGTGTTATTTGTTGTGATATAATTGTTATGGTTTTCACAATATAGTTTATATTTGCTCAAAGTCAAATTGGACCTTTGTGCCTCGCCCTGCTCTACATATATACTTTATATTAAATTTACTTTGATTCACCGAATGTTGCTTAAAACTTTTCAAAAAGCAGGTCAAAAAAGATATACTTTTTTGAATTTTAAATATTTATTTTCTATCTCTCCTCGCAAAAATTTCAAATTTTTGTATAAGCTCAGTTGTATTATTTACAATTAAACGCAAAATCCTGAATCAAAAAAGAATCTGAAAAACTTGAAGCGTAACCAATAAGTCGAAAGACCAAAATGACTTGGATTGGATTATACCATGTTTTCTCTAGAAAGTATTGATAAAATATAGACAAACTAATGGGGTTTATACATTCAAACAACACATCCTTATACACTTAAAGTATTAAATTTTTTGATTCTCTAGAAATTGTTTAGAATATACCTTACTTGGCAAAATAACGTTTGCCGGGTCAGCTAGTTATTTAATATATTTATATCATATCATTCAACAAAACATTCGTGTTAATATTTATTGTAGAAGTGATATGTGAAATTGAACATGGAGAAGTAGAGGAGAGTCCCAATATGGAGATGGGTACATTATTTAAAATTTGTATATTTAAAATATTTATTAAAATCTTTTAAATTCCAATAAAAAAATTCATTCGTCTCAATATATAAGTCGCAGAGGACAAGTTGGGTAGTATCATGAACACTCTATCCAAATTATCATATGAAATTAATGAACAAAAGGACGACATAAGGGACCTGCTGTCATATAAGAGGAATTCCGGTCACAGGTAATTATGAACCGTGAGATTTTTTTTTGAGTAATCTTTTTATTTTAATAAATTTAATTCGAAATAAATTGGAGCACCCCTAAGCGACAAAGGATGTTTCTAAAACCATCAATTAGATTTACACCAGTTTCTCGCAAGGGTATATGCATTCGAAAATTACAATAACATTAATTACTTGTATTTTTAAAAACAGTAAACTATTGCGAGTATCAAACAAAAACGCAGCAATGCCTTGACACCTCGAGTCCATAAGATTTTGATACAGGAGGTGCGAAGAATTAATAAACAAAATACAAAGGGTCTGGGCGTGTTTCCGTACAGAATTGGCCCCACCCTGGTATTTAAATGATTTTGATGCCATTTCGTAGGTATTTTCGAGATAATTCGAAATACCAAATTTCAAATCCGTAGCTTATCATTTTGCCGAGATATCAGTGAAAACATGTAAAAGTGGCCCCTTTTTTGAAACTCATTTTTTGTCGGAAATATGAGAGATATCAAAAAAATTTCAACATCATTCTATTTATACTGATCTTGTCTATGTTGCTCATAACAAATAATGTAAAAAAAATATTTGTTAGTGCGTGTAAAGGTAAAAATTATTGTTCATTTTCCATTTTCCACCAGTGCGGCTCTTTGGGCTACTTTTACATTAGCATCACTCAGAAGCCTGTACATTTTTCTTCTGTTATTCAAAAATTCATTTAAATGTAAGTGGAACTTCGGGTGAAAAGTTGTAAAAACTTAAGCTAGTACACGCGCTGCCGGTACAAGAACACTTACATAAAGTCGCTTTGCAAGAGCGACGAGCAAGCATAATATAAAGTTCGTCGTTACCGCGCTTCTCGACGAAATCTGTATATATGGAAATATTTACTAAATCCAAAATACATTTATATTTTGTATATGAGTATATTCATTTTTCATTAGTCATAATAAAAAATCCAACGTGCTGAATAAAACAATAATTATTATTATTGATTATTTTCATTCGCCGTATAAGTTTCTGACTAATATATAATATTTCAATGTAAGAAAAACTTAAGATTTCAATATACTTGTGTTATGCCCGCTTCACAACCCTATATCGAATATTGTATTAGTATGTATACCACTAGCTAGAACAGGCAAAGGGTATCGGAGATACCCGAAGATATCCGAAGGAGATAACCCTAAGATGCACATGCTCAGTCTCTCTCTTGGAACCACGGCTTCGGCGATACCAAATCAAACTTAACATATTATATATTTCATTCATGAAATTATTGTACTCAAAGTAAATAAAAGTTGTTCTTTAGTCTATAAGGACTTGAAGTGTTTTTCCTCTATTAAATCTCCGCTGCAAGGCAACATAATACAATACTTGGTTAATTACTTGGTATAGCAATTAGAGTACTTATTAGTTTTAATAAACATACTAAACCATTAAAGTTTTACGAAAACTGGTTCAAATATATAAATTGTTGATTTTTGAAAATTTGCTTTTAGAAAATACTCGTTCTTTCGTTTTCAATTATGTGTAATGAATCCACTCGGAATACTTTAATCACTCATAAATTAATTTATTTTTTATTGATTAAATCGATTATTTACACATATCGGGAAGTTCATGTAACTTGCCTCAAGGCTGAATACCAACACCAATACCAACTAGTTAATTTTTTTTACTATCATATTTTATTTTCTTACTTTAAAGTACAATAAATAACTATCTTTAATATCATGATTTATTAATTTTCTTTCCGCCCGACAAAAATAACAAAAATACACGTTTTTTTTGGATGCTACAGTGGTGTAAATAAATAATATATAATAAATATATTAAATATATAATTCCCCCTTAAACATATAATTCTTATTATAAATGTAAAATGTCAAATGTAACATAGAAGAATATATATATTTTTTACTGATACGCTTTTTGTTTCTATCTTCCTTCTATCCTTTTGTAATAAATAAATAATATGTACTCATTTCAGGACAATATTTGTTGTACTCATTTCAGGACAATATTTGTTGGATTTCATATATTATTAATATTATTATTGTTAATATGTCAATATAACAACTGAAGTAAGTAAAAATACAACTAATTTTTCATCGACAATACCGGTATTAAAACCGGGATCCAGGAATTTCATTTTTCAAATATCGAATACCGGTATTCGGATTTTTGTACTGTATTGGGAACCTCTACATCTGAATGAGTGGTTTCAGTTGGTGAAAACATCAAGACATAAAAATCCTTTTAATGTGGTCACTATGACAAGAACAGTTTATCTTCTATATATATAAAAATAAGTCGGATTTTCCTTCCTGACGAAATAACTCCAGAACGCACGAACCGATTTCGATAATTTTGCATTTGTTGGAAAGGTCTCGGGCTCCGCAAGGTTTATAGCTAAGAAAATTAGTGGTGCATGGCATCGTGCCCTAATGCAAATTGCTGGAACTTCACGCACCGTAATTAAAAATTCGAGTAATAAAAATAATCAATAATTGTTTTAAATAATTGCAAATAGATTATCTTCTATATATATAAAAATAAGTCGGGTTTTCCTTCCTGATCAAAATTTTCTTTTTCAATTATAAAATAAACAAAAAATTTCTTCATCTTTCTCACGAAACCATCTGGTGGCGAAACGGAGTTCGTCGGGTTTGCTAGTTACGTAATAAAAAAAAGAATAATGATCAAGAAACTTTTTTGTGGAAACCTGTACAATGGTTAATGGAATGGGTGGAGGACTGCTGATTGTATATTATTGAACATCGAAAAATATTCTTACGTTTATCAGGTTACTATAAGAAGTTCATAAAACATTATTCAAAAACAACAAATCCATTCACAAGATTACTAAAGAAAAATTCTAAATTTATTTGTTCCAAAATTATATTTAACACTATTCCTACCGGGACCGGTCAAATGACCGTTTTCGAATTTTGAATTGATAATTCATACATTTAACGTAAATGTATCGGCTTCAAACTTCACGACTTTTCCTTATATATGTACACAATACATTTTTCAATATTCACTAGTTTTTTAATTGTTTACTTTTTGAGAAAAATTTATATTTTGTCACAACATATATACATTTTCGTAATAGTTTCTTCTGATATTCAATGCTAAAACTATAAATCCGTTACAAATCGATTATAATATAGTTGTACTGTATCTACTAAAGACACAAATTATTCTCTTTGGAAGGCAACGAAAAGATTGAAAAGGCCGATAGTACATATACCTCCAGTGCGTAAACTTGATGGTTCTTGGGCAAGAAGTTCAGGAGAAAAATCGGAAAATATTTCAGAAAACTTGAAAAATACATTCCAGCTTCATCCCCGCAGTTGCAACGTAAACGATGAAGATTTTATTTACAATTGTTTACAGAATGAATCTATACCAGGCCAAATCGTAAAACGCATAACGGTGACCGAATTGAAAAATTATGTCAAGGTTGCAAATCCTAATAAATCTCCTGGGCCAGATAAAATTACGATAAAAATGATAAAAAAACTGCCAGAAAAGTATTAAATTCAATTCTTAGATTAAAAATGTTCTCTCAAGCTTGGAAAATAGCTAAAATAATTCTTATACCTAAACCTGGAAAAGATCCTCATTTATTGTCTTCCTGTAGGCCAATAAGCCTACTTCCTTGTATTTCAAAGATATTTGAAAAATTATTACTCCAACGCATTAAGTCAGAATTGTTGAATCAAAACCTAATTCCAAATCACCAATTCGGCTTTAGAGAACAACACTCAACCATAATTCACTCAAATATAATTAACGAATCGCTACATGCAAAAAAATATTGTTCGGCTGTATTTTTAGACGTTGCGCAAGCATTTGACAAGTTATGGCACACTGGTTTGTTGTACAAACGAAAACTCTGTTTATCACAAAGTATACTCAGAAGCGCGCCCAACAAGGCTAAAACGAAAAATTCCAAACGATCTCATAAATTTGTAAATTATTATTATTATTACTATTATTATTATTATTATTATTATTATCTTACTATTTCTATTATTGTTATTTTGTTATATTTTATTATTTTTCTTGTATTATTTTATCATTCAGAAATTTTATTTATATTATTTATTAATTTTATTTTTATTATTATTTGCTTATATTTTATATCAAATCATATTACAGATATTATATTCTTGTAAATTTTATCCTTTGCACTTTTATTTATTTAAATTTATGTTATTATTTATCAATATTACTTGATGTTAATAATTTAGCAGTTGTAATAATTATTGAAATTAAAAAAAAAAAATAGTTGTAACATGATTTTAACAGATAAATGACATCTAGAAAATGGTTTATGGTACTTCCAATTATTTATTATTCTTACAAAACTATCGTTCATTCGATTGATAAATATACGATACGGTTCAAAATTCCTCGAATTTTCTTATGCCATCTTATCTAATGATACACAAATAATAAATAAAATTACAAATGAAATAAATGCATAGACATCTTTATATGAAAGCAGATTAGTGTAATCTTGTGACACAAACAGAGTGCATTGTAACTGTAAAGTCAAAAAGTTCGGATAGTAAAAAAAGTGCGGAAAGTTACTATTTCGTGATATTTTATATCGTGTCATAGTGTTACGTTTTATAAGTGCTATTTTCAAAACAGTCACTTTCATTAATTTTTTTTCTTTTATTCATTTTTTAATGTATTTTGAACCATATTTTTATTTCTTATTTTTTATTTTTTTGTTGAATATTTGACTTCAAAATGTCAAGACGTTTGAGGAGTGCTAATGCATTATTAGAAATAATAAATTTTATTGATGCAGAATGTTCTGGAGATGATCAGGATACGGAAAGTGACATTTCGGAAAATTTTTATGCATCTGAAACTGACTCGAATACTGATGAAAGCGAAGAAAATATTTCGAGTGTAAGTAGACGACGAAAAAGAACTAGCCGTTATGACCTCAGAGCGTACGACCTAGCATAAGTTAGAAAGGAACGAAAGAGTTGTGTAATCTGCATTATCCGACTAAGCGAGAAGATAACATCTTAAGACTATGAGTCAATCTCAGTAAAAGAAAATAAAACATAGTACGATGATACACGCGACTCTGCGAGGGTCTGCCCTGTGACTCAGCGAGGGTGTGAGGAAGACGATAATATTTACACATTCTACGTCATCAGAAGAGAAATGCATCATAGCCAATTACTGATGACCTCAGCGAGATAAGTTCATCATAGACCAATGACCATCTCATTCCCCAAAGATTTTGGCGAGATGAACCGAGACGACGCGAAGGAACTATTGGAAGGGCCCGAAGAAAACTTCGGAATCACCACTCGCGCCAAGAAATCAACCCCACTACAAGAGTAGGAGAAGCCCAATTAGTATTTAAGGATATACAAAATTAAGAAATTTGTCAAAAAGTATTTAGTCGCGGTTGCCCTAATATCTTGGAGCTTTGCGTCCGCACGATTAACAAGTTGGCTTAAGATATTACAATTATTTTGTTAAGTTTAACAAACGGTTTTAAAGTTATTAAGTATAGTTTCATTTAATAATTTTCTTTCGAACTTTGTGATATTGAATGCGGTGGCATTTAATCATTTTCTTTCAAAGTTTGTGATATTAAATGCGGTGGCATTTGATAATTTTCTTTCGGACTTTGTGATATTCAGTGCGGAGGCACGAATAAGATAAAATCTGTGTAAACTCTTAGTGCGATAAAGTAACTTCGACTTTATCAATTTTACTCCTTGTGTACGCGTAGTTGATTTAGTGACTGTATATATATTTTTTCAGTGTTGTGTAATATACATTTCCCATAAATGGTAGTATTAAATGGTAGTATTAATATTGTGATAATTTCATTTATTCTAACCCCACACCATTTCAAACTGGCGCCTAACCGAGTGGCCAGAAACAGAAAAATGGCAGTTACCATGTCAGAAGAAATGTTGCAGCGAGTGATAAGCGCACAATCGAGCACACGGACGGACTTAGTGACCGGCAGCTTTGCCAGATTCAATGGAACACGGATTCCCGAAAAAGTAGAAGAATTCACAACTACCATCACCTTGTACCAAGACATTGAGTGCATCTCGGACGAGGATGCGCTAAGGGTGCTACCGCATATGCGGATCCGTGAACGCAACCCACGGACAACGAATAATACGTTCGATGAGCTGCTTCAAAGAGCTCGCGACGTAGAAGCTAACATTTCCGAGGCAGAAAAGGAAGAAAGTAATCCGGTGGAAAGACGGAAAACCTGCTCTTTTTGCGGCAACATCGGACACACGGTGGATCGGAGGATATCGCAAACGCCAAGGAACAAAGCAGATCCTAAAAGAAGGAGGAGCCAGAAACTCGCAGCAAAGCGAGAACCTCCTATTATGGTTGCGGCATGGCAGGGGTTATCCGCGGCAAGTGCCCGGTCTGCTCTCCCCCAACATCTGCACAGGCAGCAACTACGCAAAGATATGTATTCTTCAGCCTGACCACACAAGAGCCAGGAAAATGCAGCTACTGCAAGAAGAAGGGTCACTTGAAAGAATTCTGCCCTAAGTGCCTGGCCTGAAAAAAAGGGTGATCTCATATGAAACCGTCAACCAAAAGACACCGCGGTTCAAGAACATTGCTCCAGACCCGTCATTAAGGCACAAGTCCAAGGCGTAATGGGTTACGCACTTGTGGACACCGGCGCAGAAAAGAGCATCGCGGGAGAAACGTTTTAACAGCCTACTGCAGTCAACAAACCATCAATTCGAACCATCAATGATGACGATGACAATAGCTGATGGGGAGACGAAGCTTCGACCCATACTAAAGACGACGACCATTTTGCGGCAGGATGACAGACCAGTGCCAACGGAATTTGTCGTGATGCCGGATGCAAAAGGAAACTACAGCCTGCTAGACATGGATTTCTTGCAGAAAGCCGGTCTTGTGCTGGATATGAAGCACCGCACGTGCAACTTTTCAGACCAGACGCAAAAGTACCCTTTCCCAGATTTAGAAACAACCTTTACTAGTAATTTATTCAAACTTAAAAAAAGGAATTGCAACATCACCATCTAATGATACATGTGAACGTATGCATAAGGATCTTATCCAAAATATTAGTTCATATATAAACAGCAAACAAACAAATTGACCCAAATATATTAAATATGTAATTTTTATTCACAATTTACGTGCCACCGTACATAAATCGACAAATTATACACCTTCTGAATTACAATTTTGGGGAAAAAATCTAATTACCTTTATTTGTCAGTAAAAGTAGCGATATACAAAACAATTACGATATATACACAAATCTAAATTACTACAGGCAAATTTAAATGCATGGATAATACTGGGTAGAAATTTATAGATTTGTATCCTAGATTCCAAATAGACAATACATAGTTACGACAACTTATTAAAAGTTATTCATGTTTCAAACAAAACTATTCTTGCTTACTTTCTGCAAATTATTAAAATTTGATTAACGTTTGTAAATCTGATTCATCCCTTTACCCCTGATTCCTCATCCTGCATAGGGATGGCGACTGAAATCGATTTTTGGAGCCAACAAGATCGATTTTTTAAATCGATATGTAGTACTGAATCAATTCGTTGAATCGATATTTCACCCTTGAAAATCGACATTCGATTTGTTTTGGTATAAACCATAAAACTATTTACAATTAATTGAACGTATCCGTATCATAAGAGTGCTGCCGGTTAAAGAATTAATTATTCAAAAACTTGCGAGATGTTCAGATTCCTTCACATGTCTTGAATAAAAAAAAGTTACGTTTGTAATCTTTGACTTTTTCTTTCTTTGTATCTGAGTTGCATCATGCCACCATAATTTATTTTTGGTATTTATTTTATTTGTTTATTGTTGATTGATTGAATGATTCTCGTAAAGCGATAAATATTAATTTTTATGTACTGTTTGTTGCGGAATAATAACTAATTGAACCTAAGTAGGTAAGTAAAGCGCTTTATTTTGTTTTCTGCTTTCGTGCTGTTATTTTCAGTTTAATCTATTAGTTGTGATCATTAAATCTAACCATGTATGTAATTCATTTACCTTTAGATACGAATAATCAATATTGGGCATTGAAATAACTGTCATATGTAGAAGTATGCATACTTACTTCTACTATTATGTCCATTTAAATATATAACCTCAAATTGTTTATTTTGTTTACATAGAAGGTAATAGTAAAGCCCTAATTATCTTTTTAAAAATAAACTACCAAAATTCCTTGAATCTTGTTTTTATCAAGTACAATCGGTCTGCGATCACCTACAATACGTACCTATTTGGCAGGTAAGAACTAAAAAGATCGATTTTTAAATCAAATCAAATAATCGAATTATAACCTGATAAACCTATAAAAGTTTTTTTTACAAAAAAACTATTAGTTCTATTTAATTATTTATTTATTTAAATGTTTTACTAATCTTTCATATAAAGTCTTCTTTTAAATTGTTTAGGATTGATGCTAATGGGATTTTGAATGTTACATAAAACTAGTAGATAACTAATTACTAAAAATTTCGTTTTTTATCAAATTTAATAAAGAAAAAAATTATTTTTACAGCATGTCGGGTAAAAGTGATATTTGGAATCATTTCATAAAAAAAGATTCTGGAGGCAGGCAAATGCAAATATTGTCACCAGGAAGTAAAAACTAAGGGAAACACAACAAACCTACGTAATCATCAATTCAGACCGTAAGTCTCAAAAAGAAGAGTGAAAGTGGTGGCAATTGTGGTAATGCACGAAATGGTGATAGACAAGTGAGTAGAGTGGAGCCTGTATTTCTCATATCACATCCTTCGTTTTCCAATGTACTGAGTTTGAACAAAATAAAAATTAATGTTCAATAACAATGTTTTGATGACATGGCTTTAGGCATCGTACCAGTTTCAGATTCTCAAAATGTTAATGATTCGGATACTGAAAGTGTGACTTCTTCTTCTGTCTCTGTATCAGTCTTAAAACAGCCAACATTGACATCTTGCTTAACAAATATAAAATCATTTCGAGGTAAAACAAGAAACTGAAATATTTTTTATAATAAATTTTCATGAAAGTGAGATGTATAGATACTAGATCGAAAATTATAACTTTAGCTAAAATTTTCAGATAATGGTGTTAAAAGTGGTCAGCGAACCAATGCAATAGTCTTCTTAATAGCAAAGGATGGCTTGCCTCTAAATACTGTGGAAAAACAGGATTTGAATATTTGATGAAAGTAGTGGCACCGCTATATAAAATTCCAGCCAGAAAACTAATTACTCACATGATTGATGATAAATATAACGCTCTTTCAGCACAACTAAATTAAAAATACAAGAAGTAGAAGTACTATCTTTGACTGCAAATGTGCAACTGCTCTAACAGAACCACACAATGCCGACTACTACTTAGCACAAGTAATTATTAATATGACAGAAAAATGGAACATCACAAGTGGCAAAGTGGTAGCGTTTATCACGGACAATGGCGCTAATATCGTTAAAGCAGTCACAAATGTTTATGGCAAAAATAAACATACCATGCTTTGCTCATACATTAAACCTAGTAGCATCAAAACCATTTGACAATAAGGATGGACTGGACGAAGCCAAGAATTTATTAACAGCTGCTAAAGATATTACTACATATTTTAAGCAAAATACAAGTGCTGATGACTCTTTAAAGAGAGCTCAGGATCACCAAACAAAGCCTTTGGGGCTTATTCAATCTGTGTGTACCAGATTGAATTCTATTTTTTATCAATTAGAACGATTTGTTGAATAGAATATTACTCAAGTATCATAAAGCTCCCACAATGCTTTCTGCTGCTGCGACCATTTTAGATCCTAGATTTAAAAAAAAAAACATATTACTGACCATGTCGCCTGTTCTCGAGCAATAAATAGAATAAAAACTTCAATTTTAGATATTACGCGGCAACAACTTCCACAAAATAATAGCGAAGAAGTCGACGCCATTGAAGAGACTGACTGGTAATGATATGGAAAAGGAATTTGGGATTTTTATAAGTTGCTTGTGAAAAAGCAACTCTCTTTATATACTGCACATGCACAGGAAAGTGAAGGCTTAAATGAAGAATTTAAACACTATTTATCGCAGGCAGTTGTACACCTAAATTATAATCCTATACTCTACTGGCAGTTCCTTGTGAGCGCCTTTTCTCAATTGCCGGAAACATCGCAACAGATGAGCGAAACCGCTTGGATCCCTGTAGACTTGATAGACTGTGGTTTTTAAAAAGTTTAGATATTAAGCATTGTGAACTATAAACTACATTATCTATTAACTTTGTAAACGATTTTTCTTAACCGT
This sequence comes from Ctenocephalides felis, assembly GCF_003426905.1. NCBI lineage: Eukaryota > Metazoa > Arthropoda > Insecta > Siphonaptera > Pulicidae > Ctenocephalides > Ctenocephalides felis. Next base: position 13,955 of record NW_020538370.1, read on the forward strand.
TTTCTGAACTCGTAAAATTTCTAAATGTAATAAATAAATATCTTATTTTATACTTTATCTGTTAGTTTGACAAGGTTATAAAAATATTTTTTATTATCGAATTACCTGATTTTACTGATAAGAGATCGTTAAATTATAATATGTACCTTGTTTTTAATAAATATTACATTATAAACGGATTTTTTGGAAATCGATCTTATATCTGTAGACCTCGATTTTTTGTGAATCGATTCATTAGGTCACGATCCGAATCAATTTAAAAATCGATCTTTTTCGAAAAGAATCGCCATTCCTAATCCTGCATAACTATTGTACTGCATTGTACAATTGCAACCTTGTTCAGTACTTAATTGTGTCCAGATGGTCACTCATAAGAACAAACCCTCCATTTCCACAAATGATTTTAGGCAGTTTTTTTATTTTTACGTTTTTTTTCAATTTACTTGTATGTTGTTTCTGCAATTAGTGCTAAAATACTTTCAATTAATTATATGCATTAGTTTGTTTTTATTTTCAGTTTTTCTCCAGGTCTGGAATGTAAAATTTCACATCTGTTCCTGCTAGGCCAAAAAATCTGTATTTTTGTATTACATAATGTAATCTTTTTAGCTGAATGATTAGATACGTCTGGTCTTGAAATGGATAAACCATTTTATTTCAAAGCATTGACTGTTTTTACTACTTATCAATATATATAATGAAAATTTTTCACTTAATAGATATCCGTGCTGGTTTAACAAAGATTTAATTAGTAAAATAAAGGCAAAGAGAGACGCTCACAGTACATATAAGCGAGCGGGTTGTGAAACTGATTATACAGCTTCAGCAACTTAAGAAATGATTATAAGAAGCTGAGTATTCAGTGCTTCAATGACTTCACTTTGCATTCAGTATTATGAAGAATTATGCTGTAGTATTAATGGCTGGCAGCCTCTGCGAGGTGCCCAAAGAGTGGCTTATCATTAATGATGATGGGTCCATCAAGGAAGTTTGGTGGCCACCTAGATACAAAGACATTACATCGATGGTTAAGAGAAAAGCGTCCATAGATCAAAAAACATGGACCCGATAAGCAGTAGTTTTTAAGGCTATATATAGGATATATATAGGATATATTTTAATAACACGTAACGTAATTACGGTACATGCTTTTTTTAATTTTTAACTTTTATAATTGAGTTTGAAATGACTACTCCTTCGTTTTACGCTTACAAACTTTGTTTTCGCGAGAAAATCCGAGTTGATGGTATTACATTTTCTCTAGTCTTAACTAAAGATGCTGCAAAAGTGTTGACATTCTCAACGTTGCAAACGATACCTGTGGAGCACGTACTCATTTTGTTCACGGGTACTCACAAAAAGTCAAGAATGGAAAAAATGACAATGTAAGTAATTTAAATCCAATTCTTTATTGTTCAGGACGTGTACATATTTCTATTTTTTTACTATAATAGATTTAATACTGAAAATCCGAGGCCAGAGAGTCTCGGGAACATCGCCTGGACCACTACGTATTTGGTACATGCAGTGGCATTATGTGCCATTGTATATGACGATGAAGGTATAAATATAAATATAATTGTCTCAACGTCGAACAAAAAAATCTAAATCTTATATATAAGGAACTTATATACAAATTTAACACTATTCCTACTGGGACCGGTCAAATGACCGTTTTCGAATTTTGAATTGATATTTCATATATTCAACGTAAATGTATCGGCTTCAAACTTTATGACTTTTCCTAATTTATGTATACAATACATTTTTCAATATTCACTAGTTTTTTAATTGTTTATTTTTTGAGAAAAATTTATATAGTGTCACAACTACCGCGACCGGTCATTTGACCGGTAGTGTGATATATACATTTTTGTAACAGTTTCTTCTGATATTCCATGCTAAAACTATAAATCAGTTACAAATCGATTATAATATTAGTTGTGACATGATTTTATCAGATAAATGACATCTAGAAAATGGTTTATGGTAATTCCAATTATTTATTATTCTTACTAGACTATCGTTCATTCGATTGATAGATATACGATACAGTTCAAAATTCCTCGAATTTTCTTATGCCATCTTATCTAATGATACATAAATAATAAATAAATTTACATATGAAATAAATGCATAGACATCTTTATATAAAAGCAGATCAGTGTGATCTTGTGACACAAACAGAGTGCATTGAAACTGTAAAGTCAAAAAGTTCGGATAATAGTCAAAATTGTTACAAACCCGGTCCATATATTACTATAGACGAGCAATTGTTTCCAACAAAAGCAAGATGTAGATTCACTCAATTTATGCCTAATAAACCAGACAAATTCGGTATAAAATTTTGGTTAGCTTCCGACGTAAATAGTAAATATATAGTAAACGGCTTTCCATATTTGGGCAAAGATGAAAGTAGAGCACCCTCAGTTCCTCTTGGAGAGTTTGTTACTATGAAATTGTCAGAACCGTATTTGGGATGTGGGAGAAATGTAACCACGGATAACTTTTTCACAAGCTTATCTTTAGCAAAAAAAACTTTTAGCTAAGAAAACTACGATCGTTGGGACAATTCGGGCAAATAGAAAAGATCTACCGAGACTGGCTAAATTGAAAAACGACGACATGGCACTATTCCCCACCAAACTCTTTTGCTCAGATAATATTATGTTGACAATTTATAAAGCCAAGCAACGAAAGAAAGTTATAATACTCAGCTCAATGCATAACTCCGTGCAAGTAGAACACAATGACAAACAAAAACCAGAAACAATACAATTGTATAATCGAACCAAATACGGAGTAGATGTGACCGACAAAATGGCCAGAAAGTATTCAAGTGAAATCTAAACCTCGGAGATGGCCTTTGCAAGTATTTTTTAATATCTTGGATTTAGCCGGAATAAATGCATGGGTGTTATATAAAGAAACCACGGGAAAAAAAATTACAAGACAACAATTTCTGTTCCAGTTGGCAGAAGAACTGGCCCTGGAATATCAACAGCAAAATAAAAAAAAAAGAATTTATACCCGCAAGACAAAGTACAAGTAATCGCGAACGTAAAACATGTCAGATTAGGTTGTGTAAAGATAATAAAACAAACAAAATTTGTCTCAAATGTGGAAAGTTCGTATGCGGCAAATGCACAGTTGAGAAAACCATTTGTAAAAAATGTAATAAAAATTAATAAATTATATATTATGTATTCTAGAATTAAATAAATGTATTTTTATATCTTTATAATGACTATTAATTGATTTACTATATTAAAACACATCAATTGTGGAAGACCGGTCATTTGACCGGCCGCGGTAGGAATAGGATAAGAGAAAAGTCGATACTATTCCTACCGACTTTTCTCTTATCCTATTCAATTAATTAGTTAAGCAATTTTTCATTATGATTTTTCTTATGGCAGATTGCGAGCTCCAGATAGTTGGAGAAGTCTTGAATAAAATACAGGTAGAAATCAAAGCAGAGTAGAAGACGGTGGCTTTGCTGCCGTTTGATATGCCGTACGATAAAAATATATTTATTAACTTATTTAATAATCTACTGAAAAATACTGAGGGCGTTAGCCTTCAAATTTACCTTGATGAGGTAATGTAGTATTTATATAATATTATATGAATACATTCGTAAATATACTTAGCTATAAGTTGTTATAATATTATTACTTTAGTTCCAGGACGATGCCGCAAGTTGGAGTGGCTCAGTCCGCGGAAGACCGGGCGGTAAAACACAGCGCGGCAGGAAGCCACCGCGAAGTAATTTCCTCCCTTCTGCAGGCAGCAGCAGCTTCCATGGCAATTGGCAACAGAGGCTGCCACGGTGGTCGTGCTCGAGAAGTAAGCCAATCTCAACAGAATCAGAATGCCACAGCTTTGCAAGCATTCATGCGATAATTCAAGGTTGCAATAATACAAATTTGATTGATTATATTAATAAGTGCTATATGTTTTTAAATGATAATAGTTCTAAACTTTTTACAGAAAACATAACATTACATTTATGTTGCAGTCATTTCACAAAGAGACTGTCATATCATGCAAACAAATTTGCAAATGGTAATCAAGAAATAGTATCTGTAGCTGTAAGCTCAATTATTTTTCTTTTAGGTGAAAGATGTAGAGATTTAAATCATGCTATTTCAAGTATTATAATGTACAAATAGATTTAGCGATCAAAGAAATAAATCTATTTGGAAATAATGACTCAGTATCAGACAAGACAATCTTGACTGATACTGATGTTTCAGAATTAACAAATGATCGTGAGCCATGTCGAGATCTTTTACGAAATAGTCTATTTTATAAAGATTTCCTTCGTATTAAATGCGAAACGGAAAAGATTATGCCTAAAGAAGAATTTATTAATCGTTTTTTATAATTTGTAATCGAATATAATAACTGTTTTTCTTCAAGGGTAGTTTTACGAGATGAACAAATTATGGATATGGTAATTATTTTCGAGAAATTGAAATAACATTCATAATCATTTTGAATTTCTTAATTTTCTTTCAATTTCAAGATAAATTTTTCAAACAATTTTTCATCGAGGGGTTGTGTTTAAGGGTCTAAAAAGGGTTAAAAATAGTTAGAAAACATAAAATAGTATTTACTTTATACGTAATTCTTATTATATCATACCGAAATTTATTTTAAGTGTTTTTTCTCAATTTAGAGATTGTTTGAAGGGCTTTAGGGTTTTCACGGGATTGAAAATGTTTTTATTGCAAGATAAATATATTAAAATATAATCTATGTTTTCTAGTAATAAAACGGCTCAATGTACACTTATTTATTAAGAATTCGCAACCGCCCAAGGAGGTGGTGGCGGAAGCCGAGTTGTTTTCACTTTTGACCTTGAGGTTAAAACGAAACTAATTCCAAAATTTCATGCAATTCGAAGCACAGTAAAAAAAATTCAGAGGTTATACCGTTTACTGCACTAATTATGATCATTGCTTAGTTTAAGTGAGAATTTTCCATAGCCTAGGTAATACGCCGCAACCCTTTTTATATTTCATTACCAATTTATCCTTACAATAAACCATGTGCTCTTCTAAGAACTTGTACCAGGTTAAATGCAACCTATCCATTAAATGGATTATAGAAATTTTCCGTATTTTATAGATGTATTAGTGTGTGTATAGTTGTAAACTGCCATCCCCTCCAGATAGTATTATAATGTTTATATTATATTTTTAAATTTAGAATTTTCAGTATTCAGTTATTCGCGGTACTAGGCACATCATAATAGCGCGTAAAAATAACTCCTATATATATTTATTAATTAAAGATAGTACATTGTAAGTTATTAAATCTCTTTTTCCCATTTCGATCGTTTGAAGAGTTAACATAGGTATTGGAAACAATTTATATTCATAACATGAACGAAGGTCCATCTGAATGTGACGATGATGACACATAGTAGTGTCAACACATTATGCAATTTAGGTTCAAGCATCGCAAATGCTATGAAGACAATCTTTAATGATCAGCAGTTAATAGTGATTGTAATAAAATTATTAGCAATAAAAACAGTGATTTAGTGAGCAAAACATATAGTGTTAAAAAGGTGTTGTCAGTAAAGGCAAAGTCATTAAGAGTGGTATGTCAGATAGCGTGAAAAAAGTTAATTCACAAATACCGATACTTACTATCAAAAATCAAGAAAGTACCAAGGTAACAAATAATATAAGTCAATATCGAGGTATCACTAACTACCTAATAACAACAACTAGTGATCACGATTCATCGGTCTTGAAAAAACTAAATGCCGATGAGCTACAATATTTTACATATCCAAAACCAGTGATTCAAAGGAGAAGATAGTTGCTAAGGGTATTCCACCATATATTGATACGCAAGAAATATATAAATATTTGACAAGCAAAGCCATAAAAAGTCACCAAAATAATTCAGATGACAAAGACAATTAATAACACTAAATATGGTCTTCAGTCCACATAATAATACAAAAATTACAAAGTGAATACAATTATTTCTTTGATAAACCACGCAATCATTTTGTCTCATTCGTCTTTTCATGGCCACAACTTAACATTAGTAACTAAAATTCTTTTAGAAAATGGATATCCCCTCATCAACCTCATCAACTTCATTACCAATAGAAGACTTATGATATGCTATGCTGATTAATCTGTATTTTGGTATTAAATAAGGTTTTTTTTATCTGAATTATGAGATACGTCTGGTTTAAAAACATATAAACTATCATTTTATTTTGACGCATGGGCTGTTTTTACTACTTATCAATAAATCTAATGAAAAGATTAAACATAATAAGTGAAGTTTCAATGGTATTAATTTTATAGGGTAACTACACAGTTCCCGTCTAGTAAGAACGGAAGTGATTCTATAAGAAAAAAAATAAACAGGTCGAAGAGAAGTAATACATAAGATAAAAAAGGAGTATTATATCAACAAATAATAAGTCTGGTCCATGATAGATTAATATTAAATTTAAACATTTTATAGATAGCAGGATGGATAGCGTAGAATATCAACTATATTTGTTGGCAATAGAAAGATTTGTACATCGTGAATTAACTGCTAAATTCATAATCAAACAGACAAAAATACTGACAGATATCAGTAAATAAAGATGCATATTTCATTTGACTTGGTTAATAGGTTTAATAGTAGATCAAATGGCTAAGATTTAAATCATGTACTACGAATAACATGTGCCTTAAA
>NW_020538371.1:0-42422 GCF_003426905.1 Ctenocephalides felis
GTTCATCCGTGCTCCCGAAAACGTGATCCATTTTTTCTGAGGTATGGCAAAATTTTTAAAAACCCTGAAACATGAAGAAATGCAAAAATTTTCATTTTTGATTTTCGGCCCGTTACTATAACTTACCCTACGGGAATTAACAATAATGCCACAAGTGACACATAAACACGCACACATACAAATGTAAGGTTGGATTACGATTTGGAGAAATGGTCTTCATCTTTGACACAATTTTCTTCAAAATTGGGACTTTAACACGTCAGAGCAATTAATACAATCCTTCGGCATTTAAATCTATTTCTCCATAGCTTCTTCAATCCAGATAGCTTTCATTGCTACTGACGTATCGACCCATTTGATATCGAGTTATTTCTCATTCTCATAATACTTTTGCAAATATTGCTTTGTCGCTCTGTATGAACATATTTGCATATGTATTTTATCGACTTCACCGAGCTGCACAGTTTTGACATTTATATGTGCTTTATAGGTTCTGCATAGCAAAGGCGAATAAGGAAATACCCATCGATTATCAACATCTATTACCCCGCCATTCGACAGTCGCAATTCAAAACATTGTCCACCATTGTCAACGTCACGTCGGCGATAAGCGGGGTAACCATCAATGTCGGTGATAGTATCGTTTTGAAATGATTTTGGAAACTGTTTTGTGCATTTTCCATTGTCCATGCATGGTGACATAATGGTGAGAGTACCGCATGGACCATGTATCATGTTAGTAGTTATAATATCGAACAATTTCTCATCAACATTTTTATCAGGAATTTCTGCTGAGATAATATTGTCAATCTCTACAGAATGTACCTTATAGATTAACCACAACAAAATATGTGCACGGGTAAACCTCTTTCCTGCATTCTACTATCAAATTTATCTGTTTGAAAAACTCGTGCAGTTATATCATGCCTATCCATTGTTGTTTGTCCCGGCATCAGCAAATTTTTTTTTATTTTATCCCATTGGGATTGCACGTAAAGTTTGAACAGATTAGGTCATATGCACGAACATAAGCCATAGTATCTTGAATGTACTCCTGCGTATGTCGCGGACTTCCAATATAAGAAGATGGAAGAATATATGCAGTACCAATATGACTAATATTAGTAACTGCATCTACATTACCAAGTATGCATCACGTAAATGTATATATTCCTCAGCACGGAGTTTGGCTTGATTAAACTTTATGAATATCATCTCTCTCACTCTCAATTTCACATATGCTGTGTGCATTAAGAATGTTATTTTCTTCATTAGCTCCAATTATTAATCGGTAGCAGTAAAAAGCCCATAGCACTTACTTTTTTGGCACTGGGATAAAATATATTAAAATTATTTTAATTATTATTGATTTTTTTTATAAAAAAAGATTTTTACCTGTATTTGGATCCCTCTGTTTAATATTTAAATAGTACCCATCTTCATCTTTCCAAAATATCAATGGATACTGCAAAGCATCATAACAACGATGACCGTCCTGTATTATCTACATGGTATTATCCCTCCGTTGTATTTCTAAACTATTCTCAATAAGAAATTCATTAATAATACTATATATGTTAAGGTAATAATACTATATAGGTTAAGGGATTCTTCTTCATATCCACATGTAAATGTCGGGGAATTGATCATCTTAATTTTGTTTAGGTGCTTTCCAAACCTCCCGTGGACCTAGTCGGATCCCACATATATTTGTAATGTATTTTCTATTTTGTTTTATTTTTTTAAACCAAGGTTGCGTAGATACTTTCGGGTTTATTGATCCATAATTGTCCTTTTCTCTAGAGACTTTACTACTAGAGACGCATGTTATATTATTTGCGTCTCATAGCATTTTAATTTTTGGCACTTCTCAGCTGCTTTTCTACAATAATAATGTAGACATTACATTTTCTTTATTTATAATCATGAATTTATTATATTTAATATTGCCTTAGCCTATATAAGTAGATTCATGAAAATCCGAATTATAGTTTAGGAGGATTAACCATTCATATAACTTACAGAAGAATTTATATATAAGATATATATATATATATATATATATATATATATATATAAAATATATATATATATATATATATATATATATATATTAGAGTGGGCCAATTTTTTGCATATTGAGGGCACCTCGCTAATTTAACTTTTTACAACATTTGAAACAATATTGTAAAAAAAGCATAACTTGCAAATGAATTTAAAGCCAGCGAAAAATTTAAAACATTTTTTAATTTAAAAGAAAAAATTGAAAAATCTCATGAAAATTATATTATGACATATATCAAGTTATATATCATTTTATTCTTAATTTTATTCTGCATCTTTTGTACGAACAAAGTTTTTTTCGTATCTTTTACCGTTTCGGAGAAAATCGATGAAAACTAGTGAAAACTTGCATTAAAAAATCGGATTTTTTTTATAAAAAGAAGAAAAAATAATATAACTACAAATAAATTTGTTTTATATTCATTGAGATCTATAAAAATCAATAAATACATATTTCAATACAAAAGTTTAAAAAAAAAATTTTACGAAGCGCGATGTATCCGAAAAGTTACCATAGGGATAACTGACTTGAAGCGCGATGTATCCGAAAAGTTACCATAGGGATAACTGACTTGAAGCGCGATGTGTCCGAAAAGTTGCCATAGAGATAACTGACTTGAAGCGCGATGTGTCCGAAAAGTTGCCATAGAGATAACTGACTTGAAGCGCGATGTATCCGAAAAGTTACCATAGGGATAACTGACTTGAAGCGCGATGTATCCGAAAAGTTACCATAGGGATAACTGACTTGAAGCGCGATGTGTCCGAAAAGTTGCCATAGAGATAACTGACTTGAAGCGCGATGTATCCGAAAAGTTACCATAGGGATAACTGACTTGAAGCGCGATGTGTCCGAAAAGTTGCCATAGAGATAACTGACTTGAAGCGCGATGTATCCGAAAAGTTGCCATAGGGATAACTGACTTGAAGCGCGATGTATCCGAAAAGTTACCATAGGGATAAACTGACTTGAAGCGCGATGTGTCCGAAAAGTTGCCATAGAGATAACTGACTTGAAGCGCGATGTATCCGAAAAAGTTACCATAGGGATAACTGACTTGAAGCGCGATGTGTCCGAAAAGTTGCCATAGAGATAACTGACTTGAAATTTTGTTCTTAGCAAAGAAATATTAGAAAATCTCGAAAAAATTATATGAACAACTTAACCATTTATATATCATTTTATTCGTAATTTTATTCTGCATCTTTCGTACGAACAAAGTTTTTTCGTATCTTTTACGGTTTTCATGTTATAGAGCAATATGTGTAGATGTTAACTTGTCAAAATGCAAAGTGTGGTGGAGTTAGCAATACTCTTCACGATTCGATTTTCTGTAAAGAAAACATATAAAGTATTATATATCGTTAGAAAGGTCTCAAAATTCTTAGTTTTTTCCCATATATCGCAACTTCGAATTCCGAACGGTGTGGCCTACAGGCGAGTTGCCGTCGTAAAATTTCAGGAAAATCGGAAAAATCTCGAAAAATTATATGAACACACTTAACCATTTCATATACCATTTTATTCTAATTTTATTCTGCATCTTTCGTACGAACAAAGTTTTTTCGTATCTTTTACGGTTTAAGAGAAAATCGAGGAAAACTGGTTTGAACATTTATTGTAAAATTAGAAATTTAAACAAATAATTATAAAAAATAATATAACTATATATAATTCGTTTTATATTCATTGAGATCTATAAAAATCAATAAATACATAATTTTATACAAAAGTTTAAAAAAAACCCAAAAAACACCTAAAAACTCAATAATTAACTGAATTCATATTGTCCATATATATAAAACTGTTTGAACATCTAACAAAAAATTTTCGACAAAAATTTTTCTATCATAAGGGTTCGCAGTTCGAAATTTTCCCAGACTTTTGTCTTGACGATTCACACCGTAAGCGCGAGCAGGCCCTCGCCGCAGGTCAAATGCACATCGCTTGGGACTCGGTCTTAATACTTACGGTGTGGCGCGCGCGCCTTCTAGGGGGATAGATCGCGTCGTATGCGATGCGATCAACTTTTGGCAAAAGTTCGCTGTGTTGTTCAGGCAGGTTTGAATATTATCCCCGGTGTATTTTATACATTATATTCGATACTTTTAGCCTGTCAACTATATAGCGGCGTTACTTTTAATAATGTCGTAGACCGTGTTTGGAATTATATACGTCGTATATGTTCGGATGTCGGTTTACGGCCGGGTTCTGGACCTTATTTATAAGTGTTCAACCATACTGTACAGCATATCCGCGGGCATGTGTCGTTGACGCAAAGACTCTTATGCGGAAAATAAAATATACAAATGCAATCAACTCAATACTCTCCGAGCGAGAATAAAAGTGAGTTATGACGATGAATTTGCCCCGAAGTTTCAATCTAACGAAGGGTAAAGAGACTAAATAAACTGGGTCGCAGACCGCTAATGTTATATACGGACCGCCGTTTCGACGGTTGTTAAAGGTCTAGCCTCTGTGTAAGCGCAGAATTTATAAAAGTTGCCGGGTTTAGACCGTCGTGAGACAGGTTAGTTTTACCCTACTGATGAATTGTCGTTGCGATAGAATTTCTGCTTAGTACGAGAGGAACCGCAGGCTCGGACGTGGTGCAAAGCTACCATCCGTGGGTATGCCTGAACGACTCTAAGGCCATATCCTTTCTAGATAACAACGATATTTTGAGGAGTCTCGTGAGTCGAAAGACTCAATACAATGTGATTTATTAGGTATTCGGCGCACGCCGTTATCGCACGAGCCATTTTAGCCGTTTTATAGCGGTCGATCATGGTTCACTAGTTCGATGTAGAGACTCGGAATCGTTTATAGACGACTTTAAGGTACCAGGCGGGATGTTGTATTGGTAGAGCAGTTACCACGCTGCGATCTGCTGGAACACAGCCTTTGGCTTGGGGATTCGTCATGTTGGCTTGGCGTCACCCCACGCTCTTAGAGCATAAGCCTTAAGCCGTCGCATTGCAGTATGCCACAATCAGTATGACTTGACCCTCAGAAAGTTGTACATATTGTACATGTGATACTTCTTTGGTATCTACTTAGCTATTTTGTACAACGTGCCTAAGTCAGCACGTTAGGCAAAACTTATCGGCATATTCCGATACTAGAAATATTCATTATTTCTTTAAATAACTATAAGGCTATATAAATAGTTATAAAATTTGTGAGAGTTAACGAAGAGTATTTGTTTTTAAGAGAAACTTTTCGTATTTCTTACTATGAATATATGATATCTTTTATTTAATTCTATATAAGGGAGAATGTTTTTTCAAGTTCTTGGAAATGCGTACAAGTTACCAATTAAATGAAATGCGTACAAGTTGCTAATAAGCAAAGTACGTATAAGTTATCAATAATGGAAAATGCGTGCAAGTTGTCAATGTGTAAAATACGTGCAAGTTGTTAATGTGCAAAATACGAGCAAGTTGCCATTTTTATTTAATTTTTGTAATATACTCTAAATCTATAATAAATAGTAACTCAGCTTGACCTAAAATCTTGCTACAAAACAGGTTAAAAACATTTCTCGGCTTTTTAATATCAGTAACTTACGGGTACCGCGAACTACATCAAGTAAACTGTTAGGGGACATTAGCGAAGAAGCGTAACCTAGAATCTTGCATCGAAACAGGTTAAAATATTTCTCGGGTACCGCGAACTACATCAAGTAAACTGTTAGGGGACATTAGCGAAGAAGCGTAACCTAGAATCTTGCATCGAAACAGGTTAAAATATTTCTCGGGTACCGCGAACTACATCAAGTAAACTGTTAGGGGACATTAGCGAAGAAGCGTAACCTAGAATCTTGCATCGAAACAGGTTAAAATATTTCTCGGGTACCGCGAACTACATCAAGTAAACTGTTAGGGGGCATTAGCAAAGAAGCGTAACCTAGAATCTTGCATCGAAACAGGTTAAGAACATTTCTCGGCTTTTTGAATACGTGCAAGTTGACAATTATGTAAAATACGTGCAAGTTGACAATTATGTAAAATACGTGTAAGTTGTCAATGTACAAAATACGTGCAAGTTGACATTTCTATTTAATTTTGTATCATACTCTAAATCAGTAATAACTTTCAATCTACAAATATTTCAAATCTTTTATAACAAAATATTCAGTATTTATACATATTATTTCGCAAAACATCCGAAAAGTTGCCATAGAGATAACTGACTTGAAGCGCGATGTATCCGAAAAGTTACCATAGGGATAACTGACTTGAAGCGCGATGTATCCGAAAAGTTACCATAGGGATAACTGACTTGAAGCGCGATGTATCCGAAAAGTTACCATAGGGATAACTGACTTGAAGCGCGATGTGTCCGAAAAGTTGCCATAGAGATAACTGACTTGAAGCGCGATGTATCCGAAAAGTTACCATAGGGATAACTGACTTGAAGCGCGATGTGTCCGAAAAGTTGCCATAGAGATAACTGACTTGAAATTTTGTTCTTAGCAAAGAAATATTAGAAAATCTCGAAAAAATTATATGAACACACTTAACCATTTATATATCATTTATTCGTAATTTTATTCTGCATCTTTCGTACGAACAAAGTTTTTCGTATCTTTTACCGTTTCGGAGAAAATCGATAAAAACTAGTGAAAACGCGAGAAAGCGTAACCTAGAATCTTGCATCGAAACAGGTCAAACTTCTTTTGTAGAAAAATATTGTTTTTGGGTTTTAGGAATAACATATATTTATTATATTATTTATTTACATGTCATGGTTTAAATAACACATTTTTATTTCTTTAAGTTATATTTTTATTTAAAATAAAATTTCTTACATTTAGCTAATACAATTACAAAAAACTAATATCTGAAATCTTGCTTGCTTTCCAGTCGAGGATGCTTTTTACGAGATTGTAGTGTTGCAGTCATAACTCCATCGCGATTTCGCTCTAATACGCGTTTTGATACGTTAGCCAGTAATTGAACATGTCTCTCAGTTCCCTGAATGTGGACGGGAATTTTAGGGTCACTCCATGGGCACTCATTGCTTTGTAGATATTGTACTAGATGTTCATGAGGTATATTTAGCGTGAAGGCTGGTTCGAATATATTTGAATAATCGTCCATATCTATCATATTAGTATAGTCGGTGCATTCGAAATTTATTTCGGGTGTTTTGTAATCTCTCAATTGCGTCAGGTCTTCCACATTATTACGGTAATATAAGATTTTTCTTATAGCTGAATCTCGTATTTCCTTTTTATTATCGAACAACATTGCTAATAAAATATTTTCCGAGTGAGCATAGTACGCGTTTTCTTTAGCAACATTGTTCACAATTTGTCTTAAATTCGAGTCTAAATATTGCGTCCAGCTAATAAATTTATAAAATAATATACTACCGTACACCACAGAGTTGTAATATTTAATGTTAAAGTACATTGGAATATATACTTTCATCACGTAGTTTGCCAGAATTTTCAAATTTTTGGATGGCTTATTAGTAGTTACATATAACCGAAGTAACCTACTAGCCTTTGTGAGCCATCGGGAATGTGCTATTGGCCCCGGTTTCTTGTTAGCTAAGTCTGTCGATACTTCTCCAGAAGCAACTGCTTTAGCTATTTTTATTAAATAACTTGAGTCAGTTGTCGATTCAACAGGACTTAAATCAGCCAAATTTTCAAGTGGGATCGTTTCAAAGTCTGTTACCGGCTGGAAGTAAATAAGAAAAAATAAATTATATTGAATTTGAACATAAAGTATTAACAAATAGTAAATATGTTATAACTCACCGGTATATTTTCGCATGTTTCAATTTGTTTGCTTAATATTCCGGTTTTTGTTCGTGGTCCAGTGGTCAATGATTTTTCCAAATAGTTAAATAAATGCCGAAGTGGAAGTTCGTTAAAGTGGAGAAGACACACAAACCAATGAAGAGGCCTATTTAACTGAATTTCAAATCGACGTAAAATCCCATTTTTTACGCCTGTATTTGCTGGTTCACCATCGCAACATATGCCTATCAAAGAATCGAGAGCTATTCCTTTATCGGCGAAAAACTCGTTCAATTTGATTACTTTACTTTCCGAATCTTCATTTTCCAATTTTGTGTAACCCAACAATTGGCAATTCGGTTCCTTTAAAATAACTAAATGCGCTTCTTTAATCATTCGTGGGTGAAACTTCTTATCGATTTTTTCCATGGTAATAGAATCATTTTTTCGGCCGTCGAATGAAAATGCTATTAATTCAGAAGAATCATATCGTTTGAGTAGAGCTTGCCTATTTTTCTGCCTCTCACGAACGCTTTTATTTTTATCCATAATGACAGGATTGCCCCAATCATCCTTTATGTCCAGGTCTTTCAGGATTGCTGTCACCACGGCAGAACCAACTCTATCAGAGATTGCAAATCTGTCGCATATTAAGGCATAGTTTGGAGCTTTGTATCTTCGACTATATGGTCCACGTTTTATATGAGAAGTATTTTGTGAACTTTTCAAACTGCTTTTAAACTCAAAACCAACATCAGGAGTATATGTCTCACCTGGAGTAATATCGCTAGTTATTGTAGATGCTGATACTTTATCTTCAATTTTTATAATATATTCTGGTATCGTAGATTTCCTCTCATTATGTTGATCCATCATAAACGCTTGTAAGTGTGCTGGGATCAGTCCGCAGGAACACAGTATTCTTCGCAAATCGCATTTGCATTTTCCAATATAAAATAATTCTTTCGTGGATTCTACAAACTCCTGAAATGATGCTTGGGTAGACTTGCTTTTATTTGTACTTTTATATTTATCAATCAATCGGTTCAATTTTCTAGCGATACTTCGTTTCTCCATAATTGGAATATCAATTTTTTCCCACGTCTGAATCAATTTCGTTACCACATTTGGAGTAAATGTTTTATATGAAAACATTTTATTTTGTTTTTTTGATTCTTCGGCCAAATAAAAATAATACCTGATAATTTCCATACTTGTCGGAAGATTATTCCAGTAAATTCTTTTGCTTCCCCAAATGTAATTTGATCATGCGAGCGCATATGATTCAAATTACTGGCACTTGCGCCTGAATTTAAATAAGAATTCGCCATTGATACTTCACGTCTAACTGGAGAACTGAATGAAGATTAATGCGAGTTTTTCACATTAATATATTCTTTTCGAAACTTCGAGAATTATAATAAAAAAATACTAGCGCACTCTGATGGAAATAAATAACAACAAACTAAACCCGATTTAAAAACCCCCGTACAAACTATCAATTAAAATATAACTCACAATTTGAATTATTCACATGCCTAAATTAATATATTAACTTATTAAAAACAGTATTTTATTGAAAATTTCGCTGGCTAAAGAGTTATTTGCGATATATGGTTTTGAAGTCAAAATTCATTTAAATAACACATATATTTCATATGAAAAGGTGCCCATATCGCTTAATTTTACTACAATAATGATTCGGCCCAACCTAATATATATATATATATATACAGTACAGGCCAAAAGTTTCCGGACACATGAAAAATCTCATTTTCTGAGTTTTTAGCTATATTTTTCATATAAAAATAATTTTATTCAAGTTAGTTTTGTACATTCTATGTAGTATTAATATTTAGTGACTGATTTGTAACCAATTTGTGAGAAATGCCGGACTAATTAGCAATGAAAATGTTAAAATGTCACAGCCGATTTTCCTGAATATGACCACCCTTTGTTTTGATCACTGCAGCGCATATTTTTGGTAATCTTTTGACGAGTTTTTGCAATGTTTGCGCAGGTATGTTCTTCCAGGACTCGTTAAGGCAATTCCACAGGACAGGGAGGCTGGTTGGATGCAAATCCTTCACGCGGCGTTTAAGCTCGTCCCACAACAGCTCTATTGGATTAAGATCCGGCGATTGTGCAGGCCACTCAAAAAACCACTTCTGCGAGCAGTAAATAACCAAAAGAGATTGCAATTTGCCAAAACCCACTTAAATTGGACCATCGATCAATGGAAATCAGTTTTATGGACGGATGAGTCAAAATTCGAACTTTTCGGAAATCATCGACGTAGGAAGGGTAATGAAAGACTCAATTCTAAGTGTATTTAGATAAAGGTGAAGCACGGTGGTGGTTTAGTAATGTCTTGGGGTTGTTTTAGATTCAATGGAGTCGAATCGCTTGTCAAAATAGATGGAACTTTGAAGAAAGAACAGTATCATACCATACTTCAGCGCCACGCCATTCCATCTGGTCTTAATTTAATTGGTCCAAAATTTATTTTTCAACAAGATAATGACCCTAAACACGCTTCCTGACTCTTTGTCAATTATTTGAAGCGAAAACAAGACGAAAAAATACTTCAAATAATGGAGTTAATCCAATAGAGCTGTTGTGGGACGAGCTTAAACGCCGCGTGAAGGATTTGCATCCAACCAGCCTCCCTGTCCTGTGGAATTGCCTTAACGAGTCCTGGAAGAACATACCTGCGCAAACATTGCAAAAACTCGTCAAAAGATTACCAAAAATATGCGCTGCAGTGATCAAAACAAAGGGTGGTCATATTCAGGAAAATCGACTGTGACATTTTAACATTTTCATTGCTAATTAGTCCGACATTTCTCACAAATTGGTTACAAATCAGTCACCAAATATTAATACTACGTAGAATGTACAAAACTAACTTGAAAAAAATTATTTTTATATGAAAAATATAGCTAAAAATTCAGAAAATGAGATTTTTTTCATGTGTCCGGAAACTTTTGGCCTGTACTGTATATATATATATTATCATTATCCTTACGGAATCTAGCTCTATCCATGAGACAATTCTTCTCTAAGTATGGGTCTCCAGTGAATCCTATAAATACCAAGCAAAATATGAAGTCAGCATTTCCATTAAAAATAAATTTATTTATTCATATATTTATAATACTAACGTGGCATATTTAGAGTCGGCAGGGCGTTAACTTTTAGATTTGTCTTTGAATTTGTTGACAAATATTCCACTTTGCAAATATTTGTGAAATGCGCGTCACAAATATGTCGATTTTTGCCACAAACCAAAGGGGTTACCTCATCCATTAAAGGATTGTTTGTCCTCTGCACCCAAACTGAAAACATCTAGAACATTTTCATAGTATTTTCATCATATTCATATTCATTATACAAACATAATACATCATTATATACATACTTGATCATTAGATGCTGGAAAGACATGCATCTTTTTATTATTTCTGGTGTTAACATAATTTGGTACGTTACACTTTACCATTTTAGCTTAATAATAAGTAAAAAAAATAATTACCAAAACAAGGTAACCACAACGCTTAACAGATAAACAAATATAATCGAACTACAAGAAGCTATCACAACTTAGACATAAAATGGCGATCAAATGTATGATTTTCTGATGGGTTTTTCCCACAAGGAACGCCGATTAGTAGTGCAGCCATGCTCATTTATATATGAGTGCAGCCATCTATTTTTCTTTCCGATGTATCAAATTGTAAATAGTGGCGCCGTTCTTCAATCAATTCGAATACTAAGCCATTTCAAAACACGGTTCTCTACATTTGTTCGGAGATTACCAGCCATGCTAGTAATATAAAGTTATATGTAAGTACTCTAATACTAGTGCGAAGGTTGAAATTGTTTTGCGTTGAGTTAAGTGTCGCAAGTTTCACAATATTAGGTTCAGCTTCACTCAAAGAGCATCTCATATCATGCTCAATGTTCATACGATTCCTTACTTTTGTTTTTAATATAAGAAAAGCTGAGAAACCAGTTTCACATCTGTAAGTTGTAGCAAATGCAATCAAGATCTTTAAAGCTCTGTCAGCTATGATGGTATATTCTGCAGCTGCTTTTCGCCAAAATGTGCAGAGTTTATCATTTTGAAAATCAACTTTCAATAAGTTATTTTCACGCAGCCCGAGACACATGCTGGCACATCTTCCTCCTTGAATATATCTACGCAAGTAGAAAATGGTCTTAAAATCCAGGAGTAGCACTCACGAATGTCCATGTCGGGAAAATATTGCTGCAGTGAGTTTATAACAGCAGTTAAGTGTTAAACCACAGAATTTTCAAATGTGATTTTGTCTCGTTTATTATTTAGTAATTGTTCACTTAGTTGTGTAAACATTGACACATCACCAGCTTGAACTCTGCGTTGGTAAAATTCCAATTTGCGTAAAAAGCTTGCGATTTTATCCTGCAGCATAAAATTATTTGTTTCATTTCCTTGCAGTGAAATATTCAGATTATTAATTTCAGTAAAAAAATCAGCAAGGTACGCTATTTTTAGAACAAATATATGGTGTTTAATTTTTGCATAATATTCTTTGCCTGTTTGTGTTCTCTGGTTTTCAAAAAACAATCCAATTTCTTCTCGTAATTCATAGACTCTACTTAGAACTTTGTCTCTTGATAACCAACGTATCTCTGTATGGTACAAAAGTGCATTAAATGTAACACCAACTTCATCGCACAAAACTTTAAATAATCTTCAGTTAGTAGCGCTGTCTCGAATATGATTAACAATTTTTACTATATCACTCAACGTGTTTAGCAAATCTGGTGGGAGTGTTTTTACAGCCAAAGCGTAACGTTGTATCAATGATAGTGGAAAACTTGAGGAGCAACTTGTTTCACAAGTGACTGAAAACCAGAACGGATGCCCATCATGGAACCGTCTGTATAAATACCAACCAGCTTTAACCAGTCCAGGACATTTTCCTCAATAAACTCTTTTAGCGTTTGAAATACGTCTTCGCCACGAGTAGTAGTGGGCAAAGACTTGCAGAACAAATATTCCTCCTTTACATCATCATTTTTATGTATCATGCGAACATTAATAATTGTGAACACGAAGCAACATCTGTGGACTCGTCCAACTTCAGTGCAAACATAGGACTTTCCTTTATTTCAGCAATAACGGTTGCTAAAATATCGGCACTTATTTCACATATGCGTCTTTGAATGGTATTGTTTGAGAGTGATATTTGTTTAATCTTAGCTGCATGTTGCTCACCTATAACAAGTGTTGCCGCATCTAATAGCAAGGTTTGATGAGGTCCTCTCCTTTAGTGTGTGGTTTTTTATTACGTGCGGTGCGATAAGCAATTTTGTATGAAACTTGAAGGCATGATTAGGGCTTACAATACCGGGTTTCCGTAATCCCGAATACCGGGATCCCGGACGATTTTTGTCCGGTATTCAATACCGGTATTGATGCAAATAATACCGGTATTACGGTATTACCAGTATTCTATCAAAAATTCAACTTACGCAAAACACATATCAAGTTTTAGTTTCCAAACTATGTATTGTGTATTGCCGACTCAGCTTGACTCAGCTGAGGCAAGATAAAGCGATTGTTTATATATTATGTGTGGCAGCCAGCTAATAAAAGGGTTCATTTACAAAAGTTATTATGCGTTCAGTGCCTCGTTCCTATATCGAATTCGCTATCAATTATTTTCAAACATAATATGTAATCGATGAGATATAATTCTTTATTTATTATATATAAACCATTTTACATAAGTAAGAACGGCAGTTGTTTAAATTGCGTGTCGCTGACAACATATTGAGAATTTGCGAAGTGTATTGTTATGGCCCAACGCTTAATTAGTTAATATTAATAACTAATATAGTAGAAACACACCACATAATGAATCATATTCTCAATTGTATTGCATTCAATATAAAAATAGTCAACATTGTAATAAGCTTTTATCGATGAATTGCACACATCGCAGTAATTCCCGAGAAATCCGAACGGGTAATAACTTGACTTGCACTCACACATATAAAGAAATTCTATTGATCATATTCAAAATCAAGTGAATTCCCTTAAACTAAATAAAATGTTATATAAAGGCAAAATGTAACTTTAAGTAGGCAGTTGTGTAAATTTCGTGTAGATAACATTAACATCTCAAAGTTGCGGGAAAATAAATGTTTATATGAAGAACAGTGTGTTTAATATTGTGTGAATATTGTGTTTAATTTGAACTTATGATATTTATAAGTGAGTATCTAAATCAAAGTTAATTAAGTTAGTGTGTAATTAAAAAATATTAAAATAAATACTTCACCCGTGTGTGTGAACAAAAAATAAAAGATGAAATTACTTTTTTTTTGAAAAAACAGGAATAAAAAGAACGAACCTACAAAATATGTATAATTAACTTCCCGTAGGGTAAGTTATAGTAATCGCAAAAAAATCGAAAATGAAAATTTTTATATATCTTTACGTTTCAGAGGTTTCTGAACATTTTGGCATACCTTAGAAAAAATGGATGTATGTATGTGTGTGTGTGTGTGTGTGTATGTGTGTGTGTGTATGTATGTATGTGTGTATGTATGTGCGGATACAAATTTTCGTCGACGATTTCGGGAACACGGATCAACCGATTTGAATAATTCAAAAAACATTCGATCCGTATTGATAAGGAGACGTGCTGATTAGTTTTTGGCAAAGGCAGGTCAAGCCGTTCCGAAGATACGGGGCAAAAAGTTCCGAAAACGGTAACTCAGTTTTTAAGAGAACGGAGCGTCCGATTTGAATAATTCAAAAAACATTTTATTTGTATTGACAAGATGAAGAATCGATACAACTTTCATGAAGGTAGGTCCAGCGGTTTCGGAGATATAGAGAAAAAAGTAAAAAAATGAGCCATTTGGCGGTCAAAAATGATCATTAGACATATGCACATCAAATTATCAGATATTTTATAGAGATTTTAACAATAAGTATACATTTTGTTAACATTCCTATGGGTTCCGTACCAATGCTTATGCGTTAGACAGCGACGCGGCGCTTACGCGCTTTATATTTTGTCCCTATGTAGTTAAAGCAGTACGATTGCTTTGAAAAAAGAGTTTAGATCTTCCACAATATGTCAAAATAAAGAAAAAAAAAATTTTTTTTTTTAAATTTTTTTTTTCAAAAAAAACTAATTTTTTGTCCAATTTATAGTTTCTCAAAAATCTTAATTTTCCAAAGTAATTTTTTTTCAAAAATGTTAATCGTTTTTAAAAAAAATAATAATTTTTGGTACGGGAAGTTCCAGCAATTTGCCTTAAGGCACGATGCCCTAATTGCCTTAAGACAGAATTCCACTTACAGCTAGTTTCTTAATTACAATTGTACCAACAAGTGTAGAATCGGAAAGAGCTTTTTCGGCGGCTGGTTATATTTGTAATAAAATTCGGTCCTCGCTTGATGATCAAACAATTGATTGTTTATGTTTCTTAAGAGCATATTTTATTAAGCAAAACGTTAGCCATGAATTATAATTTATTTTCTTAAATATATTATTAAATAATGAATTCTTATTATAAATGTAGAATGTAAAATGTAACATAGAAAAATATATATTTTTTACTGACACGTTATTTGTTTCTATCTACTTCTACTCCTTATGTAATAAATAAATAATATGTACTCATTTCAGG
The DNA here is from genome assembly GCF_003426905.1 of Ctenocephalides felis. Classification (NCBI taxonomy): domain Eukaryota; kingdom Metazoa; phylum Arthropoda; class Insecta; order Siphonaptera; family Pulicidae; genus Ctenocephalides; species Ctenocephalides felis. The sequence continues at coordinate 15,516 of NW_020538371.1, forward strand.
CCAATATTTGTTAGATTTCATATATTATTTGTTAATATGTCAATGTAACAACTGAAGTAAGTAAAAATATAACTATTTAATTTTTCATCGACAATACCGGTATTAAAACCGGGATCCCGGAATTTCATTTTTCAAATACCGGTAGTATTCAGATTTTTGTACGGTATTGGAAGCCCTAGGCATGATTCATTTGCTTTCTGTATGTTGCCTGTAGAATCCATGCGCGAAAACTTCAGAATCTTCTCCTTTTTCTTAAAAAAATCTATATTTTTATCTGCAAACTGCTTGTGAACTGTAGCAAAATGTTCTTTTAATTTGTTCGGTTTTATGCTTTCTGAATTATGCACTTTATTACATAAAACACACTGAGGCTTTTCTATATTTTTGTCTGAGATGCTAGTGAAACCCCATTGTAGAAATGCTTCTTTATAAGTGCGCTTTTTGCCAGATGGAGTAGAAGCCATGTCAAAAACACTTGTAGGTACCTAAAACAAAAGTTAACTAATAACATACCTACGAAAACGAGTCACTCGTGACAATATAAACGTGACGATATTAACAAATACTACTTACCTTTGAATTTAAACAATACAATTTTCTGCAATGCGCGGCGGAATGTAATATTGTTACAATACAAGTGATAAGTGAATAGGTATTCGATCATGGGTCTAAGTTAAGTTATATACCCTAACCTTAATCACTTGGATGTTTTCTATTGGCCATTGTACCATTGGTTACCATTCTCATGGTGGTCATTTGCAGGGCCGCTACAGTCTTTTCAATCATACTGAAATATTAGGGTCCTACGGCAAGTCGTTTAATTTAAAAAAATCGTCGAAAAGTTTGCAAAAATTAGTGTAATTTTTTTGGCGTTTGTCAAAATTATAACTTTCCTCGAAGCTTGCTCAAAAACGCCTGAACCAATGTCAAAAATTTAAAAGCCAATCAAAGTATTTTAATGTGGATTATCTTTTCTTAGTTTTGTGCAGCAATCGGCCGAGCTATTTCTTTGTAATTTGGATAAAATTGTTAAACTTTTCGTCCATATTTAAGCTCATACCACCGAATCGATTTTAAAAAATCAAAAACTTTTTAAAAGATATTATTTGGGAATGATACGGATTAGTTTTAGTTGGTGCTACATTTAGTTTTAGGTGAAAATCTATCGAACCGTTTTCTTGTAATTAATTGTTGCAGAAAAATTGAAACCGAATTTTATGGAACTTTTTTTGGCGATATATATCATGGTCTTATAGAACTTACTGAAATAATACTGCCTTACGACAAGTAGTTTAATTTTAAAAATTCATCAAAGGTTTTTTTGACGTTTGTTAAAATTAAAATTAGACGATTTACTTTTTTATTTATTAAATGACATTTATACAATTATAAATCTATATATTATATACAATAAATACAAATTTTTTTAACTAAAATATGATATGTCATCCAGATCGACGTTTGGTTGGTCAGCATCACTGGTATTAGTATCAATAGAGTGGCTTTCACTATTGCTTGTGGAAGTAGCATATAAAGATTTCTTCATTTTACAAAATTCATCTTTAGATGGTTCGTAACCAACGCAGTTATGGTTGATTCGCTGACTACTTAACAATAGCCCGTTAAGTGTATTAGTTACCAATTTGTTGCGTGTTTGGCATTTTATTAATCCAATCTTGCTAAATATTCGCTTACATTCGGCATTAGCATGAGGTAATGACATAACATTTAAGAAAAATTTAGCTAAGTTTTCAAAACTCCAAACCTCTTCCTTATCTTTGTAAATTAAAATTTTGTGCCAAAAATGATCTTCTGGATCATCAAGACTAATGTCATCCGGCAATTCAAAATTCTGGAATTTTCGCCATTCATTATCAATAATTTGACTTTGGCTTGGGTTTAATAATCGGGGCAGTTTACTCAACAATGGAAGCAAACTTGGCGTAGTGATTACTGTTTTACCATTCATTGCCTCCGCAGGATCCATTACTGATAAATTTTTCAATATAGTATCATTGAAATCGAATCGTTTTTTTTATTTCTTCACATCTTCGAATTATAAACTTCCTGAATTTTGCAAGAAAATGTAATTTTTCTTGTAAACGAGGATGTTTTGAAAAGTCTGCTTGATTAAAATATTTAAAAACTTCTACTCCAACATAAATATTTTGAATATTCTTAAATTTAGTCTGATCCGATGGTTCAATATTATATATGGGTGTTTTATTTACGTAGTCATCATCCATATATGTTTTTAATAAATCCTATAAAATAAAATAAAATATGTCATACTAATTTTCTTATGAACTGACATAATAATAGGGTTTTCGGACTGGAATAACTTGTTTAAATTCGTGAAGTTAGGTAAAATCCACAATAAAAAATGATAGTAGAGCTTTATTATGGGATTTCGCAAGTATTGAAGTATTCTTGCAACTTCATATTCATTTTCATCTGTTCCACCACTATCATCTTTTTTTCTTTTACTCATCTTCCTGTATTCCTCTTCATAATTTAATTGATTGAAATATAAAATTAATGCCTTCCACTCGTTCTACCACTGCTCGAAGTGATAACTAGCGGGTCTGAGCAGGTTGTAAAATTTTATGCTGTTTCAAATCCAAAATCGATTGAATTCTTTTGTATGCATATTGGCGTTTTGAGCTCACTGAAAAATGATTATGAACCAGCTGTGGTAATTTCTCACATTCTGGGGGTAATTCAGTAATGAGTGACACAGGCATTTCATTATGTAAATTCTAGGACATCTCTGCTCAAATCGTTCTTACTGAGTTTTTATCCCCCATCATAGTATCACACCCATCTGATCCAAGCCCAATGATATTTGTGAGTGGAACTGAGTATTTTTCAAAAGATTTCTCAACGCAGTTAAAAATATGTTTTGCTGATGCTTCAGATGATTTATCTTCTTCATTAAAAATCTGATACAACACCCAAAAGCGACTGGTGATTTTGCCTGGCTCAGCATCATAAAATCTAACAACAATGCATAAATTTTGTGTCCTAGAAATGTCAGTTGACTCGTCATTTAGAACACTAAATAATACATTTTTTAACTTTATAGATAAATCTTCTTTTTCAGTTGCTCCAATTACGTTTGACACTACAGCAGCAGACTTTCATGATTTTAACCTCAAATCCTGGGCGATTTTTGAATCTGGAAAGCAATCTTTTAAAAGAGGTGTCAGGTGGTCCATTAACCGAAAAGGAAGATTGTGCTCAGCTAGAAATTCACAAAGTTTTATTTCTGCACGTGTTGCCTTGTTATCAAATGATGTTTCCACTTTTTTTTGAGTAAATGATTGAATTGATTTTTGATTCGAAGCCGAAGTGATTGATGACAAATGACTTTTAGATTTGTCATGATTTTTAATTACCGTGAGCTCAGCAGTAAACGATGTATTACATAATCTGCATCTAGCTTTAAACTTGTTTGATACATCTGGCATTAACCACGTGTTGAACTTTGTATCATTCATCCATTCTCTCAAAAATTTTTGCTTTCTACGTGCATAAAGTTTCGGCTTTTTAGCCTGTAGTCTTCTTGTATCTTCATCAGAACTTATGTTCCTCATCTTGTTCGAAATCGAATAAATAAAATACTTTTAAAAATACAAGCAGAAACTACTAGCTATACCAATTGATTTGTAAATAATTACCTGATTTAGCACAAAAAATATTTTTCAGCGGATTATAATTTCAGTTGTAAATTACTGCAGCGCACAACAAATATAAATATCACAGAGCTCCAAACGATAAATGGCTTTCGAATCCAAACAACAAAAGTGTACATACAACAAAGATCACGTTACTGAGAGTGTAGGTACCATAGATAATGTAAAAAAGGTACATAGATATGCTTATTTATCTATGGTTGCAATTTCCACAACTAAATTTCGATACGGTGTTACGAACATATGCTTTATAAATATAATTAACATCCATTGCCTACAAGAGAGGGCAGCATAATACATAAAAAATATGATCGGTAAATTATCTTCATTTTACTGAATTATCGTGGAATGATGAGTTATCGTGAGGGTCGTATGTTCTAAATTATATGTTTTGTACGATACGTATGTGATAAATGCTAATTCTGCCGGCTGTTGACCACTAGTTTGCGCACGACTCCACTGTGGTGTCGCCGGACGGCATAGTGGTAGTAGTGTTGTTGCGTAGATGGGACCTATGCTCGAGTCGAAGGTACATTTGGGAAATTATACACGACAATACGAACAATCTATTACTTCGAAGGACTAGATATAATTTATTATTAAAATGGCTATATCAGCCTGATATAAAATAACTTAATTGAAAAATAAGTAAATATTTAGTATTTATTTGTAAGATGTTAATGGTTCAAGATATACGTGCAGAAGGATTGAGTTTTTTGCAACTAGCTAGTGCCTAGGGTATAATTATTTTATTACTCTAGGTCAGTGGTCGGGGAACTTTTGGAACCATTACCCCAAAATGTTTTTGTGCAACCTCTCATTACCGCACAAAAAATAACTAAAAGAGCCTATAATTGGAATCTGTTTGCAGCATATTTCTGTATAACCATCTTAACCCGCAGATTAACGGTTTGCTACATTGTTTGTTACTTCTAAACTTTGAAAAAGGCTGAGACAAAAGGTTTGAAGGAAACAATATAAGGAAACAAGTGAAAACTATATGTTTTATGAATAAATATATTTTTCATGATAATCCTCCTAATACATAAATAAACTAGTAGTGTATGGCATCATGCCTTAAGGTAAATTGCTGGAACTTTCCGCACCGTGACGAAATGTTCGAGGAATTTTAAATGTTTTCAATTAGATTATTATAAATACTGTAACATTGTATAATATTCATAAGATATATATAAGCTGAATTGCTTAGTTAAAATTATTTATTTGAAGTATATAAGTAAGTTTTAGAACTTTAGCCAGAATTAAAATAAAATCTGAATTATTTTCGATATACAAAGAAACATTTTTCGAAAAAAAAATTGAAATATTTTTCTTTTCCAAAAGCAATTGTTTTGTCAACACAAACAGCAAGTTTTTTTAATCATTTAAATCGGATGCTTAGGTTTCTCAAAAACAGCCATTTTTTGCACATTTAGCTCTGTATCTTCGACATGGCTGGACGTGTCTTTGCCAAAACCTAAGCACTACTTCTTCCAATCATTACAAATTGAATGTTTTTTGGATCACTCAAATGGGATACTCCGTTCTCTCAAAAACTTGATTTCTATTTTCTGCACTCTTTACTCCGTATCTCCGTAACGGCTGGACCTGCCTTTGCCAAATACTAATCAGCATATCTCCGCATCAATAGGAACCGAATGTTGAATAAACCATTCAAATCGGTTAATCCGTGCGCCCAAAAACATGAGCGAAAAAATGCGGACACACAAAACACACACGCACATCCATTTTTTCTGAGGTATGTTGTATGAGGCTGGGTTATTTTCCCTTACAAAAACTGAAAAACCATTAATATGACCCAGCATAGCTGGAGCTTTATCCAAAGACACCAAATTGCAGTTTTCCCATTTTAATCTTTGCGCTTTGAGCTATTCGTTTACTTTATTATAAATATTTATTCCAAGACATCTGAACTCGAGAAGAAAACAAAACAGCAATTCATTTTCAAAATTATCTACACCTTTATAGCAAACATATACCAGTTGTGAATTACTACTGAAATCCGTTGTCTCAAGCTGAATAGCAACATATTTAGTTTGTTTTAGTGCAAAAACTTCACATTTTTGCTAATGCAGAGATTCTTTTCGGTAGTAGGTTTTACTGATGCTATGATTTAGAACAAGCAAGATATTTAACTTGTTTTAGAGCAAAAACAACTTATTCCTTCACATTTTCTGCTAATCCAGAAATTCTCTCCGATAGTAGGTTTTACTGAAGCTGCTTTAGTGCTTCGCAAATACATACATTTTACCCCCAAAAATTCCACTTTTACCCCATTTGGGGTAATTTACTCCGGTTCCCCGACTACAGGTCTTGAGTCTAGACCAGTGATTCCCAACCTTTTTTGTGCTACGCACCACCTTAACGTTTCTAAAATCGTTATGCCCTCGGATTTTTCTAGATATTTAATGCGATAATTGAGCTTGATGTTTGCTACAGAATGATTTTATATTGGGTTTTAGTTAGCTAAGCTTTAATCTCAAATCTCCACGTTCTGTTATATCAAGTCTATTTCTTTTTTTTATCAATAAATCATTCACAGCACTAAATCCACATTCTACTAAATATGAAGTTGGAAACGGCAGGAAAAGCTTTCTTGTGCACTTGGTTATTTTTGGATATTTGGCTTCAATTTCTTGACAAAGCCATAGCATTGCCCCTTTCCTATTAAATAAAGTGTTTGCTGACTCATTATTTTGAAATTCAGCAAGTTCTTCCTGATACTGCATATCTGAAATATCAGTCAAATCCACTATTACTGGCTGCAACATCCATGCTGGGAAATCAATTTGTTTCAAATCAGAAAATCTCTCCTTCATGTCGACAGATACTTTATCCAGATGATTTGTCATTACAAGTAAAGCATTACTAGTTGCTTTACATTTTTGAAGCCAATGAAACTGCTCGAAATTTCTGTTGCCAACTTGTTTTATATACAATTCAATATTTGTAATGAAACCAAATATCTTCGCTTTCGCATCGACAAGTGTTTTATTTGGTCCTTGGAGTTGTTTATTTAATATATTCAATTTTTCAAATATATCTGTTAAATAACCTACAAACGCTTTACCATCGATAGTTAATAAAATCTTCATTTCAGGTTTGTCATTTAAAAATTCACTTAAAACATCGAAGAGTTGCATGAATCTGTTTAAGCAATTTCCTTTGGAAAGCCATCTTACTTCAGTATGAAGTAAAAGTCTAACATAGCTTTCATTTTGCTCTTCACAAAACAGCCTAAAAAGACGCTCAGATTTGGCACTGGCTTTAATAGCATTAATGCATTTTATAACTGCATGTAATACATTTTATAACTGCATGTAATACATTTTATAACTGCATGTAATACCTTATTTAGAACAGGAGAGATATTTTTTGCAACTAAGTGTATCTTATGATTTACACAATGCACAATAACTATTTCAGGATTTATATCTTTAATCAATTTCAAGCAGCCATTTTTCTTGGCCATCATGTTAGGAGCACCATCTACAGCACAAATGTTATATATTTCATAGATATGTTCTTCAATTCTAAATAGTTTTTTAACTTATTATATATGTCTTGGGATTTAGTAGTGCCTTCCAGTCTTTCCTCAGAAAATTGCCCTGCATCAATTAATTGTACATATGCCAGCAATACAGCCTCACTGTCTCTCAAGGTCGATCCATCCATTTGTATTGAAAAATATCTGGTTTTTAACTTATCAATTCATTGGTTATCAATATCGTCACTCATTTCGTCTATCCTTCTGCAAACAGTATTATTACTGAGTGGCATGGCTTTCACTTCTGTGTCATCTTTTTCTAAAACTGTTTTAAGAAATGCTGAAATTGATGGTTTTATCAAATTTTCTTCTATAGTGTGGTTTTTTCCACTTTTGCAAATTAATAATGAAATTTGATAACTCGCCTCAAGAAGACGACTGTTTGTTGAAGACCGTGCAGTAAATAGAGACGGCAATGTTGTTCTTTTCTCAAACTTTTTTTTTAAGTTTTAAAATAATTCAAATCTGAATTTACATGCTCACGATGTTTTGCCTTCAAATGTGCCTCAAGACGACCTGGTTTCATTGATTCGTTGCTCAAGCACTGATGACATAAGACAAAAGGGTATCCGCTTTTAAATATTCATTGGAATATTGACGAGTTTTTCTCTTATTTGTTTCACTCATTTTATTGTGAGCTAAAAATATTGTAAAACTGTTTGAAAATATGTGTTAAAAATATTTAAATATGGCAGAAGAAACAGTGAACGTATGGAGGTGTGGTCCATATTAAATACCATAATTATCCAAATTGTAGTAATAATAAATTCCATAAAATATTATTTATATTTGGTTTATTTTATGTATGATTCATATCCACGACACTATGTGTTGTCATATTTATCGTTAATAAAATGTGATTGGTATTTTCTTATTTATAATCGAAAAGAAAGGTTTCAAGAATTATACATTTTTGGAAAATTCGACTAGGGAGAAACAAAAGCCGTGTCCGATCTGACACTTGAATTTATTTTTGTTTTTTTCTGTGCTGTCAATATATGGGCCAATCTGTCCAGTAACATGTGATGCGTGTTGACAAGCCGCGATGCGTGTTGGCAACCCGCTACATCACTCCGCCCTAATGAAAAAGATTGTTTCGCATCTCTGACTGCCATTCTTGAACTTCCTTGTAAATTTCTTTTGGTTGAGATTGTGTGATAAATTTTATTTGTTTGTGGCCGTGGCCGTTTTGAATGCCGTGTTGGCTTGTTGAGTTTGTTGATTGCTTACGTGGCCCTTCGCTGGTGAGTTAGCGGTTGAGAAGATGTGGCCCTTCGCTGGTGAGTTAGCGGCTGAGTATATTTGACACTTCGCTGGTGAGTTAGCGGTTGATTGTATGTGGCCCTTCGCTGGTGAGTTAGCGGTTGATTGTATGTGGCCCTTCGCTGGTGAGTTAGCGGTTGAGTGTATATGGCGGTTGCCAAATTGTTTGCTGATGCTCCCTGTCTGTTGCCATGGTGCTTATAATCGACTTATTTACCAGGATAATAAGTGATTTATTGAGCACGTGTTGTTGTTGATCTTGAAGTGCGTGGTCGAAGTCTCAGTTGTATGCTTAGAGTGCTCTTCGAATTACGGTAGTTGTGAGTCATTTATAATAATTATTTATATTTTTAAAAATTCTTTTCTTAATAATTCTTGAGACTTCAATTTATTTTTTTTAACTTCAAAATATGTCTTGATCTTCTTACCTTCTTTTATGTGTGTTACTTGTTCACTCTCGGGGTCACCAAAATATGGAGGTGTGGTAGTCCTCCATATTAATACCAATATTATTTATCCAAATTGTAGTAATAATAAATTCCATAAAATATTATTTATATTTGGTTTATTTTATGTATGATTAATATCCACGACACTATGTGTTGTCATATTTATCGTTAATAAAATGTGATTGGTATTTTCTTATTTATAATCGAAAAGAAAGGTTTCAAGAATTATACATTTTTGGAAAATTCGACTAGGGCGAAACAAAAGCCGTGTCCGATCTGACACTTGAATTTATTTTTGTTTTTTTCTGTGCTGTCAATATATGGGCCAATCTGTCCAGTAACATGTAATGCGTGTTGACAAGCCGCGATGCGTGTTGGCAACCCGCTACAAACGTATACGCAGAAAAATATTAATGGTCAACAGTCTTTTTTATACAACCTCTATAAAAGCTTATACCTGCGTGGGTTAAAAAAAACGACTGAAGCTTTACTCTGGAAAAGGTATAAAAAAATAAAATAGTAAATTAAGTTATAAAAGAAATTTTTTTAATTCAACAAGAGTTAAATCAAATGAATAGTTAATTCAACTTTGCTAGTGAATATTTCTAACAAAAACCATACAAAGGTTATTTAAAGTGTTCTCTATAAAAATTTAACCCATAAAATTTATTTTTTGTATTGATTGAATATTATAGCTATTATTTTGTAAAATTTCTTCAAAATAAAATTAAGTCATTGGTCCTGTTTACCCAATGGCCGTCCTAATTCACTCCGCTATTAAAGTAAAAAGAACCAGGTTACGAATATTTGAAAAAACAAAAAACGCATTTCTACAATGATGAATTAGCTGGAAGTTTTACTGAACATAGTCAGATAGTTGTTTGTTTGATATGTGTTGTGATAATTGGTTTGATTTTTACAATATAATTGCTCCAAGTCAAATTGGACCTTTGTGCCCCGCCCTACCCCCTATTGCATTATCTCATTTTTTTCACTTGACAGAAATTTCTGTATAATTGAATGCTTCTATAAATAAAATGGACTACTCACCAATTGATAATATATTAACAATATATATATATATATATATATATATATATATATATATATATAAGCATATTTATAAACTCAACAATTAATCCTAACAATTTCACTCACAAATCAACACTTGAGTATATTTATAAACTCAATGATTATTTCTTACTATTTCACTCACAAATCAACACTCACGTTTATTTATTAACTCAACGATTAATTCTAATGAATCAACACTTACTTCAATTTAACACCGACTGAATGATGGGAAACACTATAGAAGGCTTCAAGTTTTCGGGGTTTTTCGTAACATACGGCACATTTTGCGATAATTCCCCGATCCTAGCTACTGATTTGAACTTCACTTATAGAAACCAATACAGATAAATCTAGTGTGCTCATTTTAAAGTGCGAATTCTTCGTTTAAAATTGAGATAAATGACTCTTTTATTGCAAACAAAATTATATTTAATAATTTTTTTTTTGTAAAATCTAATAAGTATTTTGAAGCAAAAAAGTAAATGTAGTATCCAGAGTTTTCAAATTGCCCCCCTGAATTTACAATTTGCCCCCCAGTTGCGCGTGCGCCCCACGTTAGGATACACTGGTCTAGACTTTCTAGACTATCGCCGGAGCTCAAACTGATTATATAAAATTTTGGCTATAAATTGAGATAATTAATACACATTATTATTATATTATTAGTTTATAATTTGAAGAGGTAACTATACACCTCCCCGTAACAATTATTTCTATTTCACAGTATCAGGAAGGGGCTCTTAATAGTGCAGTAAACGGAGAGGAAAAAAGGGTATAACCTCTGAATTTTTTTACTGTGCTCCGAATTGAATGAAATTTTGGAATTAGATTCATCTTACCCTCAAGTTCCAAAGTGAACACAATTCGGGTTGCGCCATCACCCCCTTGTGGGGTTGCGACCCCTTCTCAATTGCGTAATTACATTTTTTCAAAATAACATCGAAAATCGATAGAACTAATTATAAGATTAATATGTTTTTTATAGTTTTTCAAAAAAAAACTAATACTTTTCAAGCTACTGCCCACTAAAGATTCATATATTTTTGGCATTTTTCTTCGTTTTTTTGCAAATATCTTCTAAAATATACATTTTAACGAAAATCATGTAATGAACAAAATAATGTCAATAAAAATCTTAATAAATCGGTATTACATAAAGTGTTCTAGCAAAAATATTAAGCAAGATTTGAAAGAGCAAACTCGTTTTTCATTTCGTTCAAGATTTAATTGTTGTATTGAAAGCCATCTAGTGTCGAGGTTTTACATTTTATGCATTTCGGTGAAATTAGATTTTATAGTGCTCAACATAAGCTTTAAAATGAGTGCTATTACAAGTTTTTTTCGTGTAAAATGAGTGAGCTATCATGCAAATAAGAAGCATATACGAAGTTTTTTTCTTTTAAATCATATGGTTTAATGAGCGCCATTTCCACCAGAATTAAAGTAATTCACATTCCACCTAGAATTCACTTTATTATAGACATTTTGATCGATTCTAGCAGATTCACTACTTTAGTACAAACTATTTTCAGAAAACTCACGATTTTATAAAAACTTTTTTTTCCAATTTGCGCGGCCGCGCAGTCTTTAAACATTCATAACTCTGTCAAGTTTTGTGTGAAAGAATAATAATAAAAAACAAAAATAAGCCAGAAAGAATTCTTTGACTTTTATCTATATGCTTTTATACGTATCTTTCATTCTTTTTGAGATATAATGAAAATAATTTCGATTTTTAAAAAAAAAGAAAAAAAAAGTTTTTATAAAATCGTACTATTCCTCATACTGTCCCAGAAACTATAAGATAAATACTATTATTTCCCTTACAGACCATGCTATTTTGTTGTCTCACCAAACTTTCCATCCACAAAACTTATCCCTAGTAAAAATAACTCTAATTGAAAATGGTTACCCAAAAAATCTCATTCATTCAGTTATTCAAAAAAGACGAACTTTTTTAAAAACACAAATTAATTCTCCCAATACTAGTACCAACATCAAAAACACCAATCTTATTTACTGCAGCATACCATACGTTGAAGATTTATATTATTATTTTGCCAAAATTTTGTTAGAAGAAAACATTTTAGTATCAGGCTCATCCTTACACTCCTTCAACCAATTCTTTACGAATATTAAATCCCCTACCCCATCCAATTTCAATACTAATGTAGTATATTCTGTTTCTTGTAATGACTGTGCTTTTCAATATATTGGACAAACCTCGCAATATGTACACAAGAGAATGAGACAACATGAACTAAGTGTGGTCCACCATAAACAAAAAAATTTCAAAAGTACCCTAGTACAACACTCTATAGAAAACGCCCATTCATTTAATTTCACTCCAAAGATTTTATATCATGAAAGTTGCATCTTTAGGAGATTATTCGCGGAGAGTTGTCTCATTCTCATGAATGTGTCTAACAGTGTCAACATTAGATCAGATCACAACCTATTACATGATTCATATTTTAATTTTTTACACTTTTTGACAAACAATTAATATCGACTTCATTTTAAGTTCAATAATTTAAGTATTTACACCCTAACATGAAAAAACACACACATACAATCTCACAGTTCTCGTTTCAAGTGTTTACACGTGTTACATATGAATCCATCAAATACAGTTTAGTTCGCTTCCAAAAGCCAATAGTATAACTTCGAATACAATATTATTTGTTTTCAAATAATAATTTAAAAAAAAAAAAAGACAACACTTTTAGTAATTTTGATTTACAAAAGTTAACTATTCGGCGGAAAAATAACTCAAATTCATTTTTTGTCAAAAATTCTTGTTTAGTGAAAAAGTGCTAACGTATATTCAAACATACAGGTAATTAATTCAATTTTATCATTAATCCTTTCTTAAAAAAAATTTCCATAACTTTCAAAAAAATTTCTATCATTTTTAATATCCTGTTCTGATAATCCACTCATTTATTTTTATCATTTTCATTTTGATCATATTATCATATTTCTGTACATTATTATTTGTTACAATTAATTTATTATTTAAGAAAAATCTATTTTCTATTCCTAAACATATTGTTTGCTTAAATCTTATCAAGATCATGTTTCTTGACAGATGTCCTGAAGATGGAACGTACCTAGTTCCGAAACGTTGACAGTAAACAAATAATTAAATAAAGAAATTGTTTATTAAAAACTTTTCTTGTTTTTTTATTTTGTATTATTTTTGGATTCTTGTTCGAAACTCTACAAAATATACACAAATCCAAGACTCTACCATTCAATATATATATATATATATATATATATATATATATATATATATATATAATAGGTTGTCAAATATCTCCCTTACGATTTTTTGTATTATAAACCAAGAGCAAAAAAGCGGAAGGGAGATATTTGACAACCTAATATATATATACATAAAAAGAAATATATACCTTTATTATGCTCCGACACCCCACACAACAAAACCGTGTGACCAAGAAACGATGTCACCGAAACATATCCTAATTTCGTTGGTCTCGATTTTGCACTCGAGCTATAATAATAAGAATGTTCTAATTACACACATGTTGTGAAGAATAAAAAGTGGATTTAAATTACTTACACAAGCCTATCTTCCCAATGGGACTCGGTGTGGCAGTTTGTTAATATTATCAGTATCACTTCTTTTCTAATATTATCAGTTTCTCTTCTCTATTTTACTCACTAGCGTGAAATTCCTCACAGCTCCCGCCATTTTATTTAAGAATGCTAGAAAAATAAAAACTATAATAATAGAAACGAAGAAATAGTTTTTAAATAAAATTATATATGTAAATATATGTAACGCTATACATATCAATAAAAATTATGAATTTTTGTAAAAAAATATTATAACTTCTTACGTTTCAGCATTAAAAAATACAAAAGTTATAAAAAGCTGAACGTACTTACAAATTTTTATTCTAGTGTTAAAAAGAGACTTTTTAAAAAATTCATTCAAATTCAATTTCGAAAGATTTGGTTTTCAAAAGAACGGTTTCGTTTTAAATACGATTTCGATACTTTACTTTAATAATAATGTTTAAATTTTGAATACTTTTGGTTCAAATCAATCAACAATTACGGAGTATTTTCTAAAATGAAATTTTCAAAAATCATTAATGTTTATAATTGAACCATCAGTTTTCTTAGTACTATAATCGTAAAGCATGTTCATTAAGACCAGGTCGCTATACCAAGCCAATCTTTAATTTTAATTTTAACAAACGTCAAAAAAAACACTAATTTTCTTAAAATTTGATGAATTTTTAAAATTAATCTACCTGTTGTAAGACCGTAATATAAAACTTATCAGTATCATTTCCAACAAATATCTTTCGAACATTTTTTGAATGTTCAAAATCGATTGAGAATAGCGGGCCAAAACGTGGACTAAAATTTTTATTATTATCAAAACTATTTGTGGTTATCTGCACCTACTTATATTAAATCGAATTAATTTCTTCTTTAAACAAAAATACAGCAATCTACGAAAAATATTATTATTCACGCGACAATTTCATACCGTTTAACAAGATGTGCGATTGCCCGATATTCTTGGAAAAACCTCGGAAGTTTGGCCTCAAAAAGGATCAATTAATACAAACATAATCGCTTATTGTTAGGCTATGAATTTAATACAGTGGATGTTCGGGTACATATTAAAAGATTATAAACGTGAACAAACATCAAGTCTTTTGAAGGAAATCATGTAATTGCATTAATCACAGTAATATAAAACTAATCATTATCATTTCGAACAAATATCTTTCGAACAGTTTTTGAATTTTCAAAATCAATTGAGAATAGCGGGCCAAAACGTGGACGAAATTTTTTATTATAACCAAAACTATTTGTGGTTATCTGCATCTACTTATATTAAATCCAATTAATTTCTTCTTTAAACAAAAATACAGCAATCTACGAAAAATATTATTATTCACGCGATAATTTTCATACCGTTTAACAAGATGTGCGATTGTCCGTTATTCACTATAAGTGGGGAAATGTTAACAAATGCGCCATCCCTACTGCAAGGGCAAGTGACACGTGGCGTCAAAAACATTTAAATAATTTAAAATTGGCGAAGAATTACCACAATATTATTCTCACTGGAAACTCCCTTATAGCAAACTTGGAGAGGCATCCCAGTTGGGACAAGTTTCAAACATTTCAAACTGCAAATTTTGGAATTGGAGGCGATAAAGTGGAAAATGTTCTTTATCGTTAAAAAAACGGCAAAATATCAAATCTGATAACTAAAATATTGGTAGGAAGTGATTATATTGGTAGGAACAAACAACACGGAACATAGCAAACCGCACGAAATTTATGAAGGAATTATTAAATGTGTGAGCATTATTAAAGAATTGCTTCCGAGCGCTCGCACCATTTTACCCACCATGCTTCCAAGAGGAAGAGTACCAAATGCCCAACGCGATTGCCTGCAAGTCGTAAACAGTTTATTAAATCAATTTAACAAGATAAATATGAATAGAAGACATATTCACACAGTGCTTTGTTTTATGATTTACATTTGATATATTCCATTCTATCATTCGAAAACGTTGTCGAACTAATATCAAACACATTATCACACACTAATATCAAACATTATTACTTTATTCATAGTCATTTATTAATATTCGTCACTAATTCAGTTATTAATAAAATAAATATAAAAAATGTGCCAAATAAACACTGGCAGATCCGCGACTAATTTATCAAAAAAAACACTACTTTCATTATGTCGACCCAATATAAAACACAACAACATTACTTTATATTCATAGTCATTTATTAATATTCATCACTAATTTAGTTATTAATAAGATAAATGTAAAAAATGTGCCAAATAAACACTGGCAGACCCGCGACTAATTCATCAAGAAAAAAAAAACACAACTTTCACTATGACAACCCAATATAAAACACAACATTATTACTTTATATTCATAGTTATTTATTAATATTCATCACTAATTCAGTTATTAATAAGATAAATTTGAAAACTGTGCCAAATAAACACTGGCAGGCCCGCGACTAATTTATCAAAAAAAGTTATAATTCTTGAAACATAAGCATACTAGAGCACTCGAATATATGTTTGCCTATTACAGTTGAACGTTTCAGCGACGTACAATTAATATGGGTGTTTCGAAGAGCCATTTCTATTTTGTTATCATGCCAGCCTTCGTATAAGGCGCTCCGACGGAACTGATGTTACCGGTATACATATTTTTTTCGGTTTCTCTGGTGAAACGCATTCTTTTCAACATTTAAAATACTGCTTTGTCCAGCGTTTTAAAAACATGCTTTTTAATTTATTGATATTGATAACTTTCTATAAACATAGTTCAAAAATCACTCTCACATAGTATTGCACGAATTATTAATTTGGTGTTGAAAGCGATTGTATGCTTTTGAGTATTTTTAACTTTTGCATTAAATGCCCTTTTCCAGCTTCTTCATACATGCCATGAACAAAGTAAATGGTTGTTTGTCGAAGTCATGACAGATTCCATGCATTGTAATATGCAGGTGCATCATCAGGCATAAAAGTTAAGGTTGCAACTTTTTTTACTTTACTACTATTGAACTACAAATTTTCTCAAAAAATAATTTAAATACAGTTTTGTCTTGCCGATTGGTGAAACAAAATGCTACGGGATAACCTACCCCAAACTCATCAATCACAAGGAGAGTATGCAGGTTAAATCAATAAGAATTTGCACCATTAGATCCATCTATGCATGTTTTATCATGTCTATATTCATTTAAAATAGTAGCCTGCAATATAGTCATTATGACCACAAAAAGATCATCTTCTTCTAGTATCATGTTCTACGTTTTATTATTATTATCTATATGGGTATGGTATGGTAGCACTGCTTTGCACTTGAAATTTCGAACATCTTTCTTGGTAGTTATTGAGCCCTCACTGGTACAATTTCTTCATATGCTGCACTTTGAATACTGATGATAATTTTATTATCCGAAACTCCTGCTATAACTTAATAATGGTGGCCTATTCTCGAAATTTATTCTATAAATTGGGAACAATTTTCCTCATATCTTTCCATGATTCTATGGTGTTGCTTGCTATAGTGACTGGTTTATTTAGATATAAATCTATTTCATCACGTCTTTTATTTCCTTTTTCTCTGGCGCAATTTTTTATGTAACTGCCAAAAGTCGAAACTGTCTGGCGTGGCATCAATATCTAAACTTGTAGTAGAACTGTTCAAACAAATTTGATTTTTCAACGCATTTATTGCATTTGAGGCAGCATTGGTGTTTTTAAAATGCAAGTTTTTAAAGCGTTCATCGAGCAATGTGGCTAGAATGGACGGAATGAAACTTATTGACAACAAGGCTTTTGTAGAATCCAATGAAAGCACTGCAAGAAGGTTTGCGATTATTAACCCCGTGACTTCTAATACTACCAAAAAAAATTACATTTTTTTTTTCATTTTTTCATTTTGTCAACTCGTAATTTAATTAAAATTACGAGTTTACAAAAATTTAATTTCCGGACACTTTATTTTCTGCCAAATATATTCGAAATGTTCTAAAAAAAATTTGAATAGTTGGTGGTGTTTTGGTTGTGTTGGTGTTTAACTCTCTTGTCTTTCTTATAAAAGCATATGCTTGTGACTTCTAATACTACCAAAAAAAATTACATTTTTTTTTTCATTTTGTCAACTCGTAATTTAATTAAAATTACGAGTTTACAAAAATTTAATTTCCGGACACTTTATTTT
Source organism: Ctenocephalides felis (assembly GCF_003426905.1). Classification (NCBI taxonomy): domain Eukaryota; kingdom Metazoa; phylum Arthropoda; class Insecta; order Siphonaptera; family Pulicidae; genus Ctenocephalides; species Ctenocephalides felis. The sequence continues at coordinate 33,334 of NW_020538371.1, forward strand.
CTGCCAAATATATTCGAAATGTTCTAAAAAAAATTTGAATAGTTGGTGGTGTTTTGGTTGTGTTGGTGTTTAACTCTCTTGTCTTTCTTATAAAAGCATATGCTTTTTGAGACATGTCTAGCTTCCTTCCAAAATACTAAATGCTTAGACTTATCTGTAAGAGCACTGCCTAGACCTAGGCCCTAGAGGTTTATAGTCACTGGCAGAGCTGGAGGCTGTTCTGCTGTTCATTTACACTGTCAAACAGCTCTTCTATGAATTTCAGGAAATCGACAGTCCCAGTACCTTCTTGAGGAAAATTATCATCTAGAATACGATTAAAAGAGGTTGAATTATAAATGCGATTAAATATATTTTACATTATTTTCATTTACTCACACTGCTTAGTAGCATATCTGTGCATCATTGAAGAAATGCTATAAGAGAACACCACTGCAGCATCCTTCACTCTCATCTTCCTCATTTTGTCAGGATACACGTTATGTGCTCGTAACTTCTTACACATGCGGAAATTGGGAAACTCTGAATTAATTTCTAATATCTTAATTATATGGCTCCAGAATGCCCTTTTTTGTTGATTACGTTGAATAAAAGTGACATCATATGATGAAAAGCTGTTTCTCAAACATTTCAACATATGTGGCGAATCATAAAGTGGTATGATTTCCTGATCACCAACAAGAAACCCTTGAAGTTTGCAACTTCTATCTTCTTTGAGAAACTGTGCTCTTGTCTCGTTAAGCAACAAGTTGATTGCGGTAACATTTGTAGCATGCTGATCACATACATTGGCTACAACATTGATACCAATGTCCTGCAGGCTTGATATATCGTCTCTTATACAAACTTTAAGTTCGGCGTTTTTGACACTACTTTCAACAAGTAGAATGCCTCTGATGTTTTAAAGTGGCCACGAATGCCTTTATTCATGAACACTAAAGCATGGTCAGCAAACTTTGGTCTCCTCTCTGAAACCTCCTCGAAGCCTGTTATGTTATCCTTAAGCCGGCCACAGACGTAACTGTACACATGTGCAACTGAATGAATGCGCAACCAAGCGTATTTTTACAGTGCCCACAGGCGGCTCAAGTTTATGTTCAAGTATTTGCGCAAGCATATCACAAATATCAACTAAGAAACGTCAAGACATAACATAAAAATATATCTTTTATTAATTTATATATTCACAGCATCAGAAAAGAATTCAAAGTGTTTAGAGGACTAATGTAAATACTTTCAATTGTTGATAACTTCATAAATTTGAATTATGTATTCGCTACAAAGTAATACAAAAACGGAACATGTGCTGCCGCACGCGGTCTACGGATGAACTTGCCGACTTGAATGATTGCGCAATTAAAATAATCGAAAAGTGCTCATGCCTATTCGCTTGCACCAGTCTGTCAAGTTGCGCAAAAAACACCCCACAGACGCTACAGAATACATGTCCAAGTCGCAGGATGCGCAAGTTACAGTATCGTCTGTGGCCGGCTTTACTCTCATCATAATCAATGCCTGCAGAAATGCTTATTTCGTCAAACATCAGAACACAGTTTCTATTAGATGGATCCATATTTAGAACAGAAGTACGCAAAGTCTCCATGAAAGTTTTATTGATACCAGAGCTGATCGGAATATTAGCCAAGGACTAGATAAAAAGGTAAGGTGAAGATAAAAAGGACCTCCAATATTTGTAACAGGATGGACTGTATGTACTGTTTGTACAATGCGATTCCCAGTGTTCTTTAATCGAGGTTGTATCTTCTTCCTTCAGGCTGTTTCGGCTGTTTTTTCATCTGGCAGTTGATCAATGTCGCAGTTATTGAATTGGCAACATTTTCAACTTCTTTCATGATGTTTGTACTGCAAGCCTTCTTTAGTTTAGCTCTGGCAATTTCATGATTTTTCATAATTTGTCTGGCACTTCTCTTCGTTGTCATAATTATATCATGACATTTCTTTAATTGTGATGTATGCTGCCTGCGATGCTTTACACCTATAAACTTCAAGAAATTTCTCCTTGGTGTCCGAATATCTAAGAAAATGAATGATTCTATTAGAGAAAATAAGAAATATGTCTTTTCAAGAAATGTTGAAATACCTGATCATCTTATAGAAATATGAGGTACATTAGCAGGAACATCTGGAACAACCGGAATATCTAGAACATCTGAAACATCTGGAACGTGCGCATATAGATCCACTGAAATTTAATTTATAGTTATTAATTTGTCTAAAATTTCAAGTAAAAGTTGTATGAAACCATTTTAAATAACCTTCAATAAGAGAAGCATCTAGGAGTTCAGATTGCAAAGAAGTAATTTCATTTCAAATGACAATTTCTTTCTTTAGTAACTTTCCTGCAAGTGGCAATTCATTTGATATTAATGGCACTGAAAAGTGCATCGTAAAAATGGGTTTGCACTTTTTTCTGCAATAAGAACAACACTTGTTATGTACATTTTATTTACTTAAAACCATAATCAAAAAAAATTATTGAACAGAGGAAAGATAGTATGCAGCATGTTATCCATAATCAATAAAAATTATTGGATTTTTATTGTTTTTTTTTTTCAATTTAGAGGTTGTTTGAAGGGTTTCAGGATTTTTACGGGGTTGAAAATGATATTACTGCAAGGTAAATGTATTAAAAATTATTTTTTAATTGTATCTTTTAATATTACAAAACGTTTTCTAGCGATAAAATAGCTCAATGTTCAATTATTTATTAAGAGGTGGTAGCGGAGTGTAAATTGTTTTCACTTTTGAACTTGATGGTAAGGTAAACCTAATTCCAAAATTTTATGCAAATCGGAGCACAGTATAAAAATTCAGAGTTTATGCACTTTTTTCCTCTCCGTTTGCTGCACTAATTTGGGTATGGCAATAAACTATGCCAGAGATGAGTAACGTACTGCCCGTAGGTTGCTTACGTAAAAAATTAGAAAAAAAAAACAGTAATTTTTTTCTGTAATTTTTTTTTGCCGGGACGCGTTCCGGCTCGACAACACCACTGCTTATGGCCATATACATTACATACATTCCCTAGTAGAAATGTATCGTGGCTGGAGGGCTAAAATATCGTGGCGCAATATTCGAATCTTGTCTTTAGATGGACCGGACAATATTTGTTTTCTAAATTATGGAAAATTTGGAAAATTCATAGGAGAACCGTTTTATATGGTTTATTAGAAATAAATAATATGTTTCCCATCTGATTGGCACCTCTATTTTTATATTTGCACAAATTATACATAATTTTTAAATGAGGGCATAATCGTAGTTTTTTCTGGGCGTCCAAGATTCGTTTCTCCAGTATTATCGAACTTGGGAAATACATGGTATTTATAAGGGTCACGAAAAAAATTAACTTGAAATAATTAATAAGCACCAAAATCATGATTAAAGCTTTTAAAAAGTCATATGCTCGATCGCAATTAATAGTTTGATACATTTTTCTTATAATTTCAATAAAAATTATAAATGTGGGGGTTAAGCATTATTTTTCTGGGCAGCCACGATTCGTTTTTTCAGTATTATCGAACTTGGGAAATATGTGGTATTTATAAGGGTCACGAAAACAATTAACTTTAAATAATTAATTAGCACCAAAATCATGATTAAAGCTTTTAAAAAGTCATATGCTCGTTCGCAATTATTAGTTTGATACATTTTTCTTATAAATTCAATATAAATTTTAAATGTGGGGGTTATGCATTTTTTTCTGGGCAACCACGATTCGTTTTTTCGGTATTATCGAACTTGGGAAATATGTGGTATTTATAAGGGTCACGAAAAAAATTAACTTTAAATAATTAATTAGCACCAAAATCATGATTAAAGCTTTTAAAAAGTCATATGCTCGATCGTAATTAATAGTTTGATACATTTTTCTTATAAATTCAATATAAATTTTAAATGTGGGGGTTATGCATTTTTTTTCTGGGCAACCACGATTCGTTTTTTCGGTATTATCGAACTTGGGAAATATGTGGTATTTATAAGGGTCACGATATAAATAATTAATTAGCACCAAAATCATGATTAAAGCTTTTAAAAGGTCATATGCTCGATCGCAATTAATAGTTTGATACATTTTTCTTATAAATTCAATATAAATTTTAAATGTGGGGGTTATGCATTTTTTTCTGGGCAACCACGATTTGTTTCTTCAATATCATCAAACTTGGGAAATATGTGGTCTTTATAAGGGTTACGAAAAAAAATAACTTTAAATAATTAATTAGCTCCAAAAACACGATTAAAGCTTTTAAAAGGTCATATGCTCGATCGAAATTAATAGTTTGATACATTTTTCTTATAAATTCAATATAAATTTTAAATGTGGGGGTTTTAAGTTATATATTTAATATATATATATATATATATATATATATATATATATATATAAATAAAATTGTTTCTTGGGCATCCATCCAGTAATTAAAAAACAGTTTTAATGAAAAATGTTTTTATTTATAGAGAACATACGTTTCGGGTCTTGATTTGACCCATCTTCAGTGCTACAATTAAATAATTCAGGGTTACAAATTAAAACAATATAAAAAATACATAATTAACAGACAAAAATAAGTAAAACAATGTATATGAAAAGTATATATGAAAACAACCATAAAAAACTACCATACAATAAAGAAACTCACCATACAAATAAACTTTGAAAAACAACACAAAAACACAAAATTGCACGAAAAATAAATAAAGGTGAAATAAAAATTGATGAAACGTCGAGTTATGAAAAATTTTTAAAAATTGTAAAATTAAAATGAATGATATATTTTATTATAAAAAAGCTTATTCCAAACGAACATGTTGTTAGTTTGGAAGTTGTATTACGAGTGTGTACGAGAGTAAAATGTGTGCGAACGTGTTTGCGGAAAATACTGGAAACTGTATCGTCATTGGTGAGAGAACGGGATAGAGAGAATTTTGGTGGTTCCATATTACGAAGATTTTCTCAACGATCATGCGCAGTAGGAACATAGTAAAAAATTTTATACATGTGCAAGACATCCATAATCAAATCCCAAAAATATGTGAATGAAGAGAAAATTATTAAGAAAAAGTATAGATATTAACAGAAAAACGATAATAGTTATGGAACGATAAAAGTTACATAAAAAATTATAACATAACATATATATGCATATATAAACGCAAAACAATAAATCGCGATGCTTCAAATAATTTTTTCAATATGCGCAATACATCCTAACATTTCTTTTAAGTATTCTACATATTCTATTGTGTATGCATATATGTGTATGTGTATGTGTATACATATATTACATTTATTGTTTTGCGTTTATATATGCATATATATGTTATGTTATAATTTTTTATGTAACTTTTATCGTTCCATAACTATTATCGTTTTTCTGTTAATATCTATACTTTTTCTTAATAATTTTCTCTTCGTTCACATATTTTTGGGATTTGATTATGGATGTCTTGCACATGTATAAAATTTTTTACTATGTTCCTACTGCGCATGATCGTTGAGAAAATCTTCGTAATATGGAACCACCAAAATTCTCTCTATCCCGTTCTCTCACCAATGACGATACAGTTTCCAGTATTTTCCGCAAACACGTTCGCACACATTTTACTCTCGTACACACTCGTAAAGGTGCGTCCACACCTAACGAACGAACACGAACGAACATGTCGAACAAGAAAATACAGAGAAGAACGAACAGGAACACGAACGAACGCGAAAAATTCCAAACGAACTTGAACAAGCGCTTAAAAGCAGTGAGCGCTTGAATTTTCGTTGTTCGTAGATGTTCCGTGAAACGTCAGTTTTATTATTGATATGGATGTAAGCTTTAATCATACGGCATTTTCACTGGTTTTTGCGTAATTTTTGTTCGTGTATATTTTGTAAATATACTGTAAATAAATTATTCAATTAATTTTACTCAGTTTTTGTATTTAATATTTATATTTTGAGTCGTTTTCTTTTTTCAGCATTCATATTCGGAGCAAGCTGAACATTCCAGGCTTGAGCTAACTATACTCAATTTTCATACTCTCATCCTCAACATATATGTTGAATGTCTATGTATGATAACAAGTTTAATATTTACTTGTAAAGACCGCAATTTCTTCTTTACTGCAGCTTCTGATATCCCAAACGTTTTGCCTACACTTTCCCAAGCATCGTTTTTTTTCTAATAATTTTATAAAAAGGGTCTTTAGTCTCCCATATTATAGGAAACTTTTCTATTTCATTTATGAATGATAAAATTACGTCATTTGACCATTCCATAATTTATTCAAAATTTTCAAACTGTACACAATTTTTTTTTTTTTTTTTTTTTTTTTATTTTAATAATTTTACAACTGTCCTGAAACGGACAACAAGTAAAATATTTGACATGAAACTGAAGGCGTTGGCAAAATACAAATCATCTGACCATTGCCAGTGATTTGTCGAATGGTCTTATCTATTGATGATTAGTGCAGAAGAATTTTCTTTTTAATCGGGCCCTGGTAGAGTTGATTTGAAGTTTTCTCGCGAGCAAGTTCGGGTGATCAGCTAGGCGATTTCTATATTTGTGTGAGTAAGCGATTATTTCATCCTTAACTGTGCTAGTGCCTGAGTCTTTGTGTATTAACCAATTTGGAACATACTTTGGTGCTTTCAAAATTTCTTTCAATAACTTGTTTTGAAATCTTTGAATTATTAAAGCGTTTGAGTTGGAAGTTGATCCCCATAGCTGTATGCCGTATGTCCAAATTGGTTTGATGATGGCTTTATAGAGGTAAATTTTATTATGAGTGTCAAGTTTTGATTTTCGTCCAAGGAGCCAATGATATCTTCTTCTGGTTTCTTCAAGCTGCTTTCTCTTTTTTCTTAATGTGTTCTTTCCAGGTTAGTCTCTTATCCAGGTGTAAACCTAGATATTTGACTGTATCTGCTTGGTCTATAACTTCGTCATTAAGTCTTACTGCAGGACATGTCCCTTTGCAAAGAGTGAAAGTGATGTGTTTTGACTTGCTGCTGTTAACTTCTATTCTCCACAAGCTTAACCATTTTGTATCACGTCAAGATGATCCTGCAGCATTTTTGATGTGGTTATGGGATCTTCATGTGTTGCCATTATGCCTGTGTCGTCTGCATATGTTGCTGTCAAAATGTCTTCTTTCTGTGGTAGGTCCGCAGTGTATAGAGGTATAATAGTGGCCCAATGACACTACTTTGAGGCACACCCGATCTGACAGGATGTAATGAAGATGTTTCACCCCTTACACTAACAAAGAATGTTCTGCCTTCCAGGTAGGACTTTATTATTAGGTATATATCAATCGGCAATGCATTTTTTATTTTGTAAAGTAGGCCGGGATGCCACACCTTATCAAATGCCTGACTAATATCGAGGAAAACAGCTGAACAGTAGTTCTTATTTTTGGTAAGCCTTGTTATATTGTCGACAATTCTATGAATTTGCTCTGGTGTGCCATGTTTTTCTAAAAATCCAAATTGATGCTCAGGGATAACGTTCCTATCATAAATAAATGGTTTTATTTTACTAATTAAGACCTTTTCAAATATTTGGATAACGTTGGAAGTAAACTAATTGGTCTATAACTTTGGACTTCATTCGGATTTTTACCAGGCTCGGAATAATTATGATTTTAGCAATTTCCATTGATCGGGATATGATTTAAGTCTTATTATACCGTTAAACAGGATTGTTATGAAACGGTAGGCTTTGTGGGGAAGTTCTTTAAGTATATTAATATTAATGTTGTCTACGCCAGTGCTTTTGCAGATTTTGCCCTTCGGATTTCATTTGTAATTTCTGGAACTTTGATAATGATGTTTGATGAAAAATTTGAACTGAACTTCTTTCAAAGAATCAAAAATAAATTTTTCTTCTTGTTCCGAGGATTTTGAAGATTTGGTGTAAAAACTTCCTTGAAGTAAGCCGAGAATATTCTGCTTTTTCTAAATCACTGCGTGCCCAAGTGTTATCCAGTTTTCTAATTGGAGGTATAGTAATAGCAGGTCGTTTTAAGTTTTTTGTGCTTTCCAAATCGAATGATCTGATATTGTTAAATGGGATAAAAAGTCTTGAAATTGGTCGTTTTTGAACGTTGTTATCTGTTGTTTAATCAATTTAGGCATTCTGTTCAATTGCGTTTTGTCTTGTGGAGATCTGGTTAGCTGCCATCTTTTCTCTTAGCCTCCTTTTCTCTGCAATAAGAGCTTTGGTGTCTATGGAGCAAGTATGGATTTTCTTTTTAATTTGTGGGGGGGTACTTTTTCTAGCTGCGTCTATTACAATTGAACTAAATTTATCAACAGCATTTTTCAGGTCATGTTTGTTTTTCAATGGTATATTACAGTTAAGATTTTGCTCTATAATGTTTCTGAATAATTCCCAGTTTGTATACTTGTTAGTTAAAAATCATTTTTCTTGTCTTCTAAAATTTTTGTACTGTATGTGACTATTATCGGTGTGTGGTCAGAACTTAGATCAAGACAAGATTTAGCCTGAATGTGTTCATTTGCTATACCTTTCAGGACGCAGAAATCCAATAGATCAGGTAGTTTGCGCAGATCACTCGGCCAGTATGTGGGCTCGCCAGTAGATAGGGTCGTTAGCCCGTGTTTCTGGACGGTTTTATAAAGTTCGTTGCGTTGCCCCTTGGATTTGCCAATCGAGATCCCCAAAAGGTATGCTTTGCGTTGAAGTCTCCTCCCGCGATGAATTTTCTCTGAAGTGTTCCGAAAAATTTTTCAAATTGTTCACAGGTGATCTTGTTTTTTTGGTGGACAGTAAATTGCAGATATTGTTAAATTTTCAGTTTGTTGTTGAATCGTTAGTGATGTGGCTTGTATAAAATGCTCATTGACAGATTTGTTTTGGGTAATGTTTGATGTTTTTCTTATTATTATAAGCAGTTCCACCGTGAGCTGTTCCATCCGGATGATTAGTGTTGTAAAAATTATAATTGTTTAATTTGAAATAGTTTAAGTTTTGTAAAGTGGTTTCTGAGATCAAAACATAATATCTAATTTGTTATTCCTTTTAAAAATATTTCTAATTCTTGCCTAT